>NW_027454564.1:0-71630 GCF_040206685.1 Ascaphus truei | reverse complement strand
GCTGCACGTCCCTCCTACATAGCACCCTCACTCACTGCTGCACGTCCCTCCTACATAGCACCCTCACTCACTGCTGCACGTCCCTCCTACATAGCACCCTCACTCACTGCTGCACGTCCCTCCTACATAGCACCCTCACTCACTGCTGCACGTCCCTCCTACATAGCACCCTCACTCACTGCTGCACGTCCCTCCTACATAGCACCTCACTCACTGCTGCACGTCCCTCCTACATAGCATCCTCACTCACTGCTGCACGTCCCTCCTACATAGCACCCTCACTCACTGCTGCACGTCCTCCTACATAGCACCCTCACTCACTGCTGCACGTCCCTCCTACATAGCACCCTCACTCACTGCTGCACGTCCCTCCTACATAGCACCCTCACTCACTGCTGCACGTCCCTCCTACATAGCACCCTCACTCACTGCTGCACGTCCCTCCTACATAGCATCCTCACTCACTGCTGCACGTCCCTCCTACATAGCACCCTCACTCACTGCTGCACGTCCCTCCTACATAGCATCCTCACTCACTGCTGCACGTCCCTCCTACATAGCACCTCACTCACTGCTGCACGTCCTCCTACATAGCATCCTCACTCACTGCTGCACGTCCCTCCTACATAGCACCCTCACTCACTGCTGCACGTCCCTCCTACATAGCACCCTCACTCACTGCTGCACGTCCCTCCTACATAGCACCCTCACTCACTGCTGCACGTCCCTCCTACATAGCACCCTCACTCACTGCTGCACGTCCCTCCTACATAGCACCCTCACTCACTGCTGCACGTCCCTCCTACATAGCACCCTCACTCACTGCTGCACGTCCCTCCTACATAGCACCTCACTCACTGCTGCACGTCCCTCCTACATAGCACCCTCACTCACTGCTGCACGTCCCTCCTACATAGCACCCTCACTCACTGCTGCACGTCCCTCCTACATAGCACCCTCACTCACTGCTGCACGTCCCTCCTACATAGCACCCTCACTCACTGCTGCACGTCCCTCCTACATAGCATCCCTCACTCACTGCTGCACGTCCCTCCTACATAGCACCCTCACTCACTGCTGCACGTCCCTCCTACATAGCACCCTCACTCACTGCTGCACGTCCCTCCTACATAGCACCCTCACTCACTGCTGCACGTCCCTCCTACATAGCACCCTCACTCACTGCTGCACGTCCCTCCTACATAGCACCCTCACTCACTGCTGCACGTCCCTCCTACATAGCATCCTCACTCACTGCTGCACGTCCCTCCTACATAGCACCCTCACTCACTGCTGCACGTCCCTCCTACATAGCATCCTCACTCACTGCTGCACGTCCCTCCTACATAGCACCCTCACTCACTGCTGCACGTCCCTCCTACATAGCACCCTCACTCACTGCTGCACGTCCCTCCTACATAGCACCCTCACTCACTGCTGCACGTCCCTCCTACATAGCACCCTCACTCACTGCTGCACGTCCCTCCTACATAGCACCCTCACTCACTGCTGCACGTCCTCCTACATAGCATCCTCCCTCACTGCTGCACGTCCCTCCTACATAGCACCCTCACTCACTGCTGCACGTCCCTCCTACATAGCATCCTCACTCACTGCTGCACGTCCCTCCTACATAGCATCCTCACTCACTGCTGCACGTCCCTCCTACATAGCACCCTCACTCACTGCTGCACGTCCCTCCTACATAGCATCCTCACTCA
This sequence comes from Ascaphus truei, assembly GCF_040206685.1. NCBI lineage: Eukaryota > Metazoa > Chordata > Amphibia > Anura > Ascaphidae > Ascaphus > Ascaphus truei. The sequence continues at coordinate 69,909 of NW_027454564.1, read as the reverse complement.
CTGCTGCACGTCCCTCCTACATAGCACCCTCACTCACTGCTGCACGTCCCTCCTACATAGCACCCTCCCTCACTGCTGCACGTCCCTCCTACATAGCACCCTCACTCACTGCTGCACGTCCCTCCTACATAGCACCCTCACTCACTGCTGCACGTCCCTCCTACATAGCACCCTCACTCACTGCTGCACGTCTCTCCTACATAGCACCCTCACTCACTGCTGCACGTCCCTCCTACATAGCACCCTCACTCACTGCTGCACGTCCCTCCTACATAGCATCCTCACTCACTGCTGCACGTCTCTCCTACATAGCACCCTCACTCACTGCTGCACGTCCCTCCTACATAGCACCCTCACTCACTGCTGCACGTCCCTCCTACATAGCACCCTCACTCACTGCTGCACGTCCCTCCTACATAGCACCCTCACTCACTGCTGCACGTCCCTCCTACATAGCACCCTCACTCACTGCTGCACGTCCCTCCTACATAGCACCTCACTCACTGCTGCACGTCCCTCCTACATAGCACCCTCACTCACTGCTGCACGTCCCTCCTACATAGCATCCTCACTCACTGCTGCACGTCCCTCCTACATAGCACCCTCACTCACTGCTGCACGTCCCTCCTACATAGCACCCTCACTCACTGCTGCACGTCCCTCCTACATAGCACCCTCACTCACTGCTGCACGTCCCTCCTACATAGCATCCTCACTCACTGCTGCACGTCCCTCCTACATAGCATCCTCACTCACTGCTGCACGTCCCTCCTACATAGCATCCTCACTCACTGCTGCACGTCCCTCCTACATAGCATCCTCACTCACTGCTGCACGTCCCTCCTACATAGCACCCTCACTCACTGCTGCACGTCCTCCTACATAGCATCCTCACTCACTGCTGCACGTCCCTCCTACATAGCATCCTCACTCACTGCTGCACGTCCCTCCTACATAGCGCCCTCACTCACTGCTGCACGTCCCTCCTACATAGCATCCTCACTCACTGCTGCACGTCCCTCCTACATAGCACCCTCACTCACTGCTGCACGTCTCTCCTACATAGCACCCTCCCTCACTGCTGCACGTCCCTCCTACATAGCACCCTCACTCACTGCTGCACGTCCCTCCTACATAGCACCCTCACTCACTGCTGCACGTCCCTCCTACATAGCATCCTCACTCACTGCTGCACGTCCCTCCTACATAGCACCCTCACTCACTGCTGCACGTCCCTCCTACATAGCACCCTCACTCACTGCTGCACGTCCCTCCTACATAGCACCCTCACTCACTGCTGCACGTCCCTCCTACATAGCACCCTCACTCACTGCTGCACGTCCCTCCTACATAGCATCCTCACTCACTGCTGCACGTCCCTCCTACATAGCAGCCCTCACTCACTGCTGCACGTCCCTCCTACATAGCATCCTCACTCACTGCTGCACGTCCCTCCTACATAGCATCCTCACTCACTGCTGCACGTCCCTCCTACATAGCATCCTCACTCACTGCTGCACGTCCCTCCTACACAGCATCCTCACTCACTGCTGCACGTCCCTCCTACATAGCATCCTCACTCACTGCTGCACGTCTCTCCTACATAGCATCCTCACTCACTGCTGCACGTCCCTCCTACATAGCACCCTCACTCACTGCTGCACGTCCCTCCTACATAGCACCCTCACTCACTGCTGCACGTCCCTCCTACATAGCATCCTCACTCACTGCTGCACGTCCCTCCTACATAGCATCCTCACTCACTGCTGCACGTCCCTCCTACATAGCACCCTCACTCACTGCTGCACGTCCCTCCTACATAGCACCCTCACTCACTGCTGCACGTCCCTCCTACATAGCACCCTCACTCACTGCTGCACGTCTCTCCTACATAGCACCCTCACTCACTGCTGCACGTCCCTCCTACATAGCACCCTCACTCACTGCTGCACGTCCCTCCTACATAGCACCCTCACTCACTGCTGCACGTCCCTCCTACATAGCACCCTCACTCACTGCTGCACGTCCCTCCTACATAGCATCCTCACTCACTGCTGCACGTCCCTCCTACATAGCACCCTCACTCACTGCTGCACGTCCCTCCTACATAGCATCCTCACTCACTGCTGCACGTCCCTCCTACATAGCACCCTCACTCACTGCTGCACGTCCCTCCTACATAGCATCCTCACTCACTGCTGCACGTCTCTCCTACATAGCACCCTCACTCACTGCTGCACGTCCTCCTACATAGCACCCTCACTCACTGCTGCACGTCCCTCCTACATAGCATCCTCACTCACTGCTGCACGTCCCTCCTACATAGCACCCTCACTCACTGCTGCACGTCCCTCCTACATAGCACCTCACTCACTGCTGCACGTCCCTCCTACATAGCATCCTCACTCACTGCTGCACGTCCTCCTACATAGCATCCTCACTCACTGCTGCACGTCTCTCCTACATAGCACCCTCACTCACTGCTGCACGTCCCTCCTACATAGCATCCTCACTCACTGCTGCACGTCCCTCCTACATAGCATCCTCACTCACTGCTGCACGTCCCTCCTACATAGCATCCTCACTCACTGCTGCACGTCCCTCCTACATAGCACCCTCACTCACTGCTGCACGTCCCTCCTACATAGCATCCTCACTCACTGCTGCACGTCCCTCCTACATAGCACCCTCACTCACTGCTGCACGTCCCTCCTACATAGCATCCTCACTCACTGCTGCACGTCCCTCCTACATAGCACCCTCACTCACTGCTGCACGTCCCTCCTACATAGCACCCTCACTCACTGCTGCACGTCCCTCCTACATAGCACCCTCACTCACTGCTGCACGTCCCTCCTACATAGCATCCTCACTCACTGCTGCACGTCCCTCCTACATAGCACCCTCACTCACTGCTGCACGTCCCTCCTACATAGCACCCTCACTCACTGCTGCACGTCCCTCCTACATAGCATCCTCACTCACTGCTGCACGTCCCTCCTACATAGCACCCTCACTCACTGCTGCACGTCCCTCCTACATAGCATCCTCACTCACTGCTGCACGTCCTCCTACATAGCACCCTCACTCACTGCTGCACGTCCCTCCTACATAGCACCCTCACTCACTGCTGCACGTCCCTCCTACATAGCACCCTCACTCACTGCTGCACGTCCCTCCTACATAGCATCCTCACTCACTGCTGCACGTCCCTCCTACATAGCATCCTCACTCACTGCTGCACGTCCCTCCTACATAGCACCCTCACTCACTGCTGCACGTCCCTCCTACATAGCACCCTCACTCACTGCTGCACGTCCCTCCTACATAGCATCCTCACTCACTGCTGCACGTCCCTCCTACATAGCACCCTCACTCACTGCTGCACGTCCCTCCTACATAGCACCCTCACTCACTGCTGCACGTCCCTCCTACATAGCACCCTCACTCACTGCTGCACGTCCCTCCTACATAGCACCCTCACTCACTGCTGCACGTCCCTCCTACATAGCACCCTCACTCACTGCTGCACGTCCCTCCTACATAGCATCCTCACTCACTGCTGCACGTCCCTCCTACATAGCATCCTCACTCACTGCTGCACGTCCCTCCTACATAGCACCCTCACTCACTGCTGCACGTCCCTCCTACATAGCATCCTCACTCACTGCTGCACGTCCCTCCTACATAGCATCCTCACTCACTGCTGCACGTCCCTCCTACATAGCACCCTCACTCACTGCTGCACGTCTCTCCTACATAGCACCCTCACTCACTGCTGCACGTCCCTCCTACATAGCACCCTCACTCACTGCTGCACGTCCCTCCTACATAGCACCCTCACTCACTGCTGCACGTCCCTCCTACATAGCACCCTCACTCACTGCTGCACGTCTCTCCTACATAGCATCCTCACTCACTGCTGCACGTCCCTCCTACATAGCATCCTCACTCACTGCTGCACGTCCCTCCTACATAGCACCCTCACTCACTGCTGCACGTCCCTCCTACATAGCATCCTCACTCACTGCTGCACGTCCCTCCTACATAGCACCCTCACTCACTGCTGCACGTCCCTCCTACATAGCATCCTCACTCACTGCTGCACGTCTCTCCTACATAGCACCCTCACTCACTGCTGCACGTCCCTCCTACATAGCATCCTCACTCACTGCTGCACGTCCCTCCTACATAGCACCCTCACTCACTGCTGCACGTCCCTCCTACATAGCATCCTCACTCACTGCTGCACGTCCCTCCTACATAGCACCCTCACTCACTGCTGCACGTCCCTCCTACATAGCATCCTCACTCACTGCTGCACGTCCCTCCTACATAGCACCCTCACTCACTGCTGCACGTCCCTCCTACATAGCACCCTCACTCACTGCTGCACGTCCCTCCTACATAGCACCCTCACTCACTGCTGCACGTCCCTCCTACATAGCACCCTCACTCACTGCTGCACGTCCCTCCTACATAGCATCCTCACTCACTGCTGCACGTCCCTCCTACATAGCACCCTCACTCACTGCTGCACGTCCCTCCTACATAGCACCCTCACTCACTGCTGCACGTCCCTCCTACATAGCACCCTCACTCACTGCTGCACGTCCCTCCTACATAGCACCCTCACTCACTGCTGCACGTCCCTCCTACATAGCACCCTCACTCACTGCTGCACGTCCCTCCTACATAGCACCCTCACTCACTGCTGCACGTCCCTCCTACATAGCACCCTCACTCACTGCTGCACGTCCCTCCTACATAGCATCTCACTCACTGCTGCACGTCCCTCCTACATAGCATCCTCACTCACTGCTGCACGTCCCTCCTACATAGCACCCTCACTCACTGCTGCACGTCCCTCCTACATAGCACCCTCACTCACTGCTGCACGTCCCTCCTACATAGCACCCTCACTCACTGCTGCACGTCCCTCCTACATAGCATCCTCACTCACTGCTGCACGTCCCTCCTACATAGCACCCTCACTCACTGCTGCACGTCCCTCCTACATAGCACCCTCACTCACTGCTGCACGTCTCTCCTACATAGCACCCTCACTCACTGCTGCACGTCCCTCCTACATAGCATCCTCACTCACTGCTGCACGTCCCTCCTACATAGCACCCTCACTCACTGCTGCACGTCCCTCCTACATAGCACCCTCACTCACTGCTGCACGTCCCTCCTACATAGCACCCTCACTCACTGCTGCACGTCCCTCCTACATAGCACCCTCACTCACTGCTGCACGTCCCTCCTACATAGCACCCTCACTCACTGCTGCACCTCCCTCCTACATAGCACCCTCACTCACTGCTGCACGTCCCTCCTACATAGCATCCTCACTCACTGCTGCACGTCCCTCCTACATAGCATCCTCACTCACTGCTGCACGTCCCTCCTACATAGCACCCTCACTCACTGCTGCACGTCCCTCCTACATAGCACCCTCACTCACTGCTGCACGTCCCTCCTACATAGCATCCTCACTCACTGCTGCACGTCCCTCCTACATAGCATCCTCACTCACTGCTGCACGTCCCTCCTACATAGCATCCTCACTCACTGCTGCACGTCCCTCCTACATAGCACCCTCACTCACTGCTGCACGTCCCTCCTACATAGCATCCTCCCTCACTGCTGCACGTCCTCCTACATAGCACCCTCACTCACTGCTGCACGTCCCTCCTACATAGCACCCTCACTCACTGCTGCACGTCTCTCCTACATAGCACCCTCACTCACTGCTGCACGTCCCTCCTACATAGCATCCTCACTCACTGCTGCACGTCCCTCCTACATAGCACCCTCACTCACTGCTGCACGTCCCTCCTACATAGCACCCTCACTCACTGCTGCACGTCCCTCCTACATAGCACCCTCACTCACTGCTGCACGTCCCTCCTACATAGCATCCTCACTCACTGCTGCACGTCCCTCCTACATAGCATCCTCACTCACTGCTGCACGTCCCTCCTACATAGCACCCTCACTCACTGCTGCACGTCCCTCCTACATAGCACCCTCACTCACTGCTGCACGTCCCTCCTACATAGCACCCTCACTCACTGCTGCACGTCCCTCCTACATAGCACCCTCACTCACTGCTGCACGTCCCTCCTACATAGCATCCTCACTCACTGCTGCACGTCCCTCCTACATAGCATCCTCACTCACTGCTGCACGTCCCTCCTACATAGCACCCTCACTCACTGCTGCACGTCCCTCCTACATAGCATCCTCACTCACTGCTGCACGTCCCTCCTACATAGCATCCTCACTCACTGCTGCACGTCCCTCCTACATAGCACCCTCACTCACTGCTGCACGTCCCTCCTACATAGCACCCTCACTCACTGCTGCACGTCCCTCCTACATAGCATCCTCACTCACTGCTGCACGTCCCTCCTACATAGCATCCTCACTCACTGCTGCACGTCCCTCCTACATAGCATCCTCACTCACTGCTGCACGTCCTCCTACATAGCATCCTCACTCACTGCTGCACGTCCCTCCTACATAGCACCCTCACTCACTGCTGCACGTCCCTCCTACATAGCATCCTCACTCACTGCTGCACGTCCCTCCTACATAGCATCCTCACTCACTGCTGCACGTCCCTCCTACATAGCACCCTCACTCACTGCTGCACGTCCCTCCTACATAGCACCCTCACTCACTGCTGCACGTCCCTCCTACATAGCATCCTCACTCACTGCTGCACGTCCCTCCTACATAGCACCCTCACTCACTGCTGCACGTCCCTCCTACATAGCATCCTCACTCACTGCTGCACGTCCCTCCTACATAGCACCCTCACTCACTGCTGCACGTCCCTCCTACATAGCATCCTCACTCACTGCTGCACGTCCCTCCTACATAGCACCCTCACTCACTGCTGCACGTCCCTCCTACATAGCATCCTCACTCACTGCTGCACGTCCCTCCTACATAGCATCCTCACTCACTGCTGCACGTCCCTCCTACATAGCATCCTCACTCACTGCTGCACGTCCCTCCTACATAGCACCCTCACTCACTGCTGCACGTCCCTCCTACATAGCATCCTCACTCACTGCTGCACGTCCCTCCTACATAGCACCCTCACTCACTGCTGCACGTCCCTCCTACATAGCATCCTCACTCACTGCTGCACGTCCCTCCTACATAGCATCCTCACTCACTGCTGCACGTCCCTCCTACATAGCATCCTCACTCACTGCTGCACGTCCCTCCTACATAGCATCCTCACTCACTGCTGCACGTCCCTCCTACATAGCATCCTCACTCACTGCTGCACGTCCCTCCTACATAGCATCCTCACTCACTGCTGCACGTCCCTCCTACATAGCACCCTCACTCACTGCTGCACGTCCCTCCTACATAGCACCCTCACTCACTGCTGCACGTCCCTCCTACATAGCACCCTCACTCACTGCTGCACGTCCTCCTACATAGCACCTCACTCACTGCTGCACGTCCCTCCTACATAGCACCCTCACTCACTGCTGCACGTCCCTCCTACATAGCATCCTCACTCACTGCTGCACGTCCCTCCTACATAGCACCCTCACTGCTGCACGTCCCTCCTACATAGCACCCTCACTCACTGCTGCACGTCCCTCCTACATAGCATCCTCACTCACTGCTGCACGTCCCTCCTACATAGCACCCTCACTCACTGCTGCACGTCCCTCCTACATAGCACCCTCACTCACTGCTGCACGTCCCTCCTACATAGCACCCTCACTCACTGCTGCACGTCCCTCCTACATAGCACCCTCACTCACTGCTGCACGTCCCTCCTACATAGCACCCTCACTCACTGCTGCACGTCCCTCCTACATAGCACCCTCACTCACTGCTGCACGTCCCTCCTACATAACACCCTCACTCACTGCTGCACGTCCCTCCTACATAGCACCCTCACTCACTGCTGCACGTCCCTCCTACATAGCACCCTCACTCACTGCTGCACGTCCCTCCTACATAGCACCCTCACTCACTGCTGCACGTCCCTCCTACATAGCATCCTCACTCACTGCTGCACGTCCCTCCTACATAGCACCCTCACTCACTGCTGCACGTCCCTCCTACATAGCACCCTCACTCACTGCTGCACGTCCCTCCTACATAGCACCCTCACTCACTGCTGCACGTCCCTCCTACATAGCATCCTCACTCACTGCTGCACGTCCCTCCTACATAGCACCCTCACTCACTGCTGCACGTCTCTCCTACATAGCACCCTCACTCACTGCTGCACGTCCCTCCTACATAGCACCCTCACTCACTGCTGCACGTCCCTCCTACATAGCATCCTCACTCACTGCTGCACGTCCCTCCTACATAGCATCCTCACTCACTGCTGCACGTCCCTCCTACATAGCATCCTCACTCACTGCTGCACGTCCCTCCTACATAGCACCCTCACTCACTGCTGCACGTCCCTCCTACATAGCACCCTCACTCACTGCTGCACGTCCCTCCTACATAGCACCCTCACTCACTGCTGCACGTCCCTCCTACATAGCACCCTCACTCACTGCTGCACGTCCCTCCTACATAGCACCCTCACTCACTGCTGCACGTCCCTCCTACATAGCACCCTCACTCACTGCTGCACGTCCCTCCTACATAGCACCCTCACTCACTGCTGCACGTCCCTCCTACATAGCATCCTCACTCACTGCTGCACGTCCCTCCTACATAGCACCCTCACTCACTGCTGCACGTCCCTCCTACATAGCACCCTCACTCACTGCTGCACGTCCCTCCTACATAGCACCCTCACTCACTGCTGCACGTCCCTCCTACATAGCACCCTCACTCACTGCTGCACGTCCCTCCTACATAGCATCCTCACTCACTGCTGCACGTCCCTCCTACATAGCATCCTCACTCACTGCTGCACGTCCCTCCTACATAGCATCCTCACTCACTGCTGCACGTCCCTCCTACATAGCATCCTCACTCACTGCTGCACGTCCCTCCTACATAGCACCCTCACTCACTGCTGCACGTCCCTCCTACATAGCACCCTCACTCACTGCTGCACGTCCCTCCTACATAGCACCCTCCCTCACTGCTGCACGTCCCTCCTACATAGCACCCTCACTCACTGCTGCACGTCCCTCCTACATAGCATCCTCACTCACTGCTGCACGTCCCTCCTACATAGCACCCTCACTCACTGCTGCACGTCCCTCCTACATAGCACCCTCACTCACTGCTGCACGTCTCTCCTACATAGCACCCTCACTCACTGCTGCACGTCCCTCCTACATAGCATCCTCACTCACTGCTGCACGTCCCTCCTACATAGCACCCTCACTCACTGCTGCACGTCCCTCCTACATAGCACCCTCCCTCACTGCTGCACGTCCCTCCTACATAGCATCCTCACTCACTGCTGCACGTCCCTCCTACATAGCATCCTCACTCACTGCTGCACGTCCCTCCTACATAGCATCCTCACTCACTGCTGCACGTCCCTCCTACATAGCACCCTCACTCACTGCTGCACGTCCCTCCTACATAGCACCCTCACTCACTGCTGCACGTCTCTCCTACATAGCACCCTCACTCACTGCTGCACGTCCCTCCTACTAAATAGCACCCTCACTCACTGCTGCACGTCCCTCCTACATAGCATCCTCACTCACTGCTGCACGTCCCTCCTACATAGCACCCTCACTCACTGCTGCACGTCCCTCCTACATAGCATCCTCACTCACTGCTGCACGTCCCTCCTACATAGCACCCTCACTCACTGCTGCACGTCCTCCTACATAGCACCCTCACTCACTGCTGCACGTCCCTCCTACATAGCACCCTCACTCACTGCTGCACGTCTCTCCTACATAGCACCCTCACTCACTGCTGCACGTCCCTCCTACATAGCACCCTCACTCACTGCTGCACGTCCCTCCTACATAGCACCCTCACTCACTGCTGCACGTCCCTCCTACATAGCACCCTCACTCACTGCTGCACGTCCTCCTACATAGCACCCTCACTCACTGCTGCACGTCCCTCCTAAATAGCATCCTCACTCACTGCTGCACGTCCCTCCTACATAGCATCCTCACTCACTGCTGCACGTCCCTCCTACATAGCATCCTCACTCACTGCTGCACGTCCCTCCTACATAGCACCCTCACTCACTGCTGCACGTCCCTCCTACATAGCACCCTCACTCACTGCTGCACGTCCCTCCTACATAGCACCCTCACTCACTGCTGCACGTCCCTCCTACATAGCACCCGCACTCACTGCTGCACGTCCCTCCTACATAGCACCCTCACTCACTGCTGCACGTCCCTCCTACATAGCACCCTCACTCACTGCTGCACGTCCCTCCTACATAGCACCCTCACTCACTGCTGCACGTCCCTCCTACATAGCACCTCACTCACTGCTGCACGTCCCTCCTACATAGCACCCTCACTCACTGCTGCACGTCCCTCCTACATAGCACCCTCACTCACTGCTGCACGTCCCTCCTACATAGCATCCTCACTCACTGCTGCACGTCCCTCCTACATAGCATCCTCACTCACTGCTGCACGTCCCTCCTACATAGCACCCTCACTCACTGCTGCACGTCCCTCCTACATACACCCTCACTCACTGCTGCACGTCCCTCCTACATAGCACCCTCACTCACTGCTGCACGTCCCTCCTACATAGCACCCTCACTCACTGCTGCACGTCCCTCCTACATAGCATCCTCACTCACTGCTGCACGTCCCTCCTACATAGCATCCTCACTCACTGCTGCACGTCTCTCCTACATAGCACCCTCACTCACTGCTGCACGTCCCTCCTACATAGCACCCTCACTCACTGCTGCACGTCCCTCCTACATAGCACCCTCACTCACTGCTGCACGTCCCTCCTACATAGCACCCTCACTCACTGCTGCACGTCCCTCCTACATAGCACCCTCACTCACTGCTGCACGTCCCTCCTACATAGCACCCTCACTCACTGCTGCACGTCCCTCCTACATAGCATCCTCCCTCACTGCTGCACGTCCCTCCTACATAGCACCCTCACTCACTGCTGCACGTCCCTCCTACATAGCACCCTCACTCACTGCTGCACGTCTCTCCTACATAGCACCCTCACTCACTGCTGCACGTCCCTCCTACATAGCACCCTCACTCACTGCTGCACGTCCCTCCTACATAGCACCCTCACTCACTGCTGCACGTCCCTCCTACATAGCATCCTCACTCACTGCTGCACGTCCCTCCTACATAGCACCCTCACTCACTGCTGCACGTCTCTCCTACATAGCACCCTCACTCACTGCTGCACGTCCCTCCTACATAGCACCCTCACTCACTGCTGCACGTCCCTCCTACATAGCACCCTCACTCACTGCTGCACGTCCCTCCTACATAGCACCCTCACTCACTGCTGCACGTCTCTCCTACATAGCATCCTCCCTCACTGCTGCACGTCCCTCCTACATAGCACCCTCACTCACTGCTGCACGTCCCTCCTACATAGCATCCTCACTCACTGCTGCACGTCCCTCCTACATAGCATCCTCACTCACTGCTGCACGTCCCTCCTACATAGCACCCTCACTCACTGCTGCACGTCCCTCCTACATAGCATCCTCACTCACTGCTGCACGTCCCTCCTACATAGCATCCTCACTCACTGCTGCACGTCCCTCCTACATAGCACCCTCACTCACTGCTGCACGTCCCTCCTACATAGCATCCTCACTCACTGCTGCACGTCCCTCCTACATAGCGCCCTCACTCACTGCTGCACGTCCCTCCTACATAGCACCCTCACTCACTGCTGCACGTCCCTCCTACATAGCATCCTCACTCACTGCTGCACGTCCCTCCTACATAGCACCCTCACTCACTGCTGCACGTCCCTCCTACATAGCACCCTCACTCACTGCTGCACGTCCCTCCTACATAGCACCCTCCCTCACTGCTGCACGTCCCTCCTACATAGCATCCTCACTCACTGCTGCACGTCCCTCCTACATAGCATCCTCACTCACTGCTGCACGTCCCTCCTACATAGCACCCTCACTCACTGCTGCACGTCCCTCCTACATAGCACCTCACTCACTGCTGCACGTCCCTCCTACATAGCATCCTCACTCACTGCTGCACGTCTCTCCTACATAGCATCCTCACTCACTGCTGCACGTCCCTCCTACATAGCACCCTCACTCACTGCTGCACGTCCCTCCTACATAGCATCCTCACTCACTGCTGCACGTCCCTCCTACATAGCATCCTCACTCACTGCTGCACGTCCCTCCTACATAGCATCCTCACTCACTGCTGCACGTCCCTCCTACATAGCACCCTCCCTCACTGCTGCACGTCCCTCCTACATAGCACCCTCACTCACTGCTGCACGTCCCTCCTACATAGCATCCTCACTCACTGCTGCACGTCCCTCCTACATAGCATCCTCACTCACTGCTGCACGTCCCTCCTACATAGCACCCTCACTCACTGCTGCACGTCCCTCCTACATAGCACCCTCACTCACTGCTGCACGTCCCTCCTACATAGCACCCTCACTCACTGCTGCACGTCCCTCCTACATAGCATCCTCACTCACTGCTGCACGTCCCTCCTACATAGCACCCTCACTCACTGCTGCACGTCCCTCCTACATAGCACCCTCACTCACTGCTGCACGTCCCTCCTACATAGCATCCTCACTCACTGCTGCACGTCCCTCCTACATAGCACCCTCACTCACTGCTGCACGTCCCTCCTACATAGCATCCTCACTCACTGCTGCACGTCCCTCCTACATAGCATCCTCACTCACTGCTGCACGTCCCTCCTACATAGCACCCTCACTCACTGCTGCATGTCCCTCCTACATAGCATCCTCACTCACTGCTGCACGTCTCTCCTACATAGCACCCTCACTCACTGCTGCACGTCCCTCCTACATAGCACCCTCACTCACTCCTGTACGTCCCTCCTACATAGCACCCTCACTCACTGCTGCACGTCCCTCCTACATAGCACCCTCACTCACTGCTGCACGTCCCTCCTACATAGCATCCTCACTCACTGCTGCACGTCCCTCCTACATAGCATCCTCACTCACTGCTGCACGTCCCTCCTACATAGCACCCTCACTCACTGCTGCACGTCCCTCCTACATAGCACCCTCACTCACTGCTGCACGTCCCTCCTACATAGCATCCTCACTCACTGCTGCACGTCCCTCCTACATAGCACCCTCACTCACTCCTGTACGTCCCTCCTACATAGCACCCTCACTCACTGCTGCACGTCCCTCCTACATAGCACCCTCACTCACTGCTGCACGTCCCTCCTACATAGCATCCTCACTCACTGCTGCACGTCCCTCCTACATAGCACCCTCACTCACTGCTGCACGTCCCTCCTACATAGCATCCTCACTCACTGCTGCACGTCCCTCCTACATAGCATCCTCACTCACTGCTGCACGTCCCTCCTACATAGCACCCTCACTCACTGCTGCACGTCCCTCCTACATAGCACCCTCACTCACTGCTGCACGTCCCTCCTACATAGCACCCTCACTCACTGCTGCACGTCCCTCCTACATAGCATCCTCACTCACTGCTGCACGTCCCTCCTACATAGCACCCTCACTCACTGCTGCACGTCTCTCCTACATAGCACCCTCACTCACTGCTGCACGTCCCTCCTACATAGCACCGTCACTCACTGCTGCACGTCCCTCCTACATAGCATCCTCACTCACTGCTGCACGTCCCTCCTACATAGCACCCTCCCTCACTGCTGCACGTCCCTCCTACATAGCATCCTCACTCACTGCTGCACGTCCCTCCTACATAGCACCCTCACTCACTGCTGCACGTCCCTCCTACATAGCACCCTCACTCACTGCTGCACGTCCCTCCTACATAGCACCCTCACTCACTGCTGCACGTCCCTCCTACATAGCATCCTCACTCACTGCTGCACGTCCCTCCTACATAGCACCCTCACTCACTGCTGCACGTCTCTCCTACATAGCACCCTCACTCACTGCTGCACGTCCCTCCTACATAGCATCCTCACTCACTGCTGCACGTCCCTCCTACACAGCACCCTCACTCACTGCTGCACGTCCCTCCTACATAGCACCCTCACTCACTGCTGCACGTCCCTCCTACATAGCACCCTCACTCACTGCTGCACGTCCCTCCTACATAGCACCCTCACTCACTGCTGCACGTCCCTCCTACATAGCACCCTCACTCACTGCTGCACGTCCCTCCTACATAGCATCCTCACTCACTGCTGCACGTCTCTCCTACATAGCATCCTCACTCACTGCTGCACGTCCCTCCTACATAGCACCCTCACTCACTGCTGCACGTCCCTCCTACATAGCACCCTCACTCACTGCTGCACGTCTCTCCTACATAGCATCCTCACTCACTGCTGCACGTCCCTCCTACATAGCACCCTCACTCACTGCTGCACGTCCCTCCTACATAGCACCCTCACTCACTGCTGCACGTCCCTCCTACATAGCATCCTCACTCACTGCTGCACGTCCCTCCTACATAGCACCCTCACTCACTGCTGCACGTCCCTCCTACATAGCACCCTCACTCACTGCTGCACGTCCCTCCTACATAGCATCCTCACTCACTGCTGCACGTCCCTCCTACATAGCACCCTCACTCACTGCTGCACGTCCCTCCTACATAGCACCCTCACTCACTGCTGCACGTCCCTCCTACATAGCACCCTCACTCACTGCTGCACGTCCCTCCTACATAGCACCCTCACTCACTGCTGCACGTCCCTCCTACATAGCACCCTCACTCACTGCTGCACGTCCCTCCTACATAGCACCCTCACTCACTGCTGCACGTCCCTCCTACATAGCACCCTCCCTCACTGCTGCACGTCCCTCCTACATAGCACCCTCACTCACTGCTGCACGTCCCTCCTACATAGCACCCTCACTCACTGCTGCACGTCCCTCCTACATAGCACCCTCACTCACTGCTGCACGTCCCTCCTACATAGCACCCTCACTCACTGCTGCACGTCCCTCCTACATAACACCCTCACTCACTGCTGCACGTCCCTCCTACATAGCACCCTCACTCACTGCTGCACGTCCCTCCTACATAGCATCCTCACTCACTGCTGCACGTCCCTCCTACATAGCATCCTCACTCACTGCTGCACGTCCCTCCTACATAGCATCCTCACTCACTGCTGCACGTCCCTCCTACATAGCATCCTCCCTCACTGCTGCACGTCCCTCCTACATAGCACCCTCACTCACTGCTGCACGTCCCTCCTACATAGCACCCTCACTCACTGCTGCACGTCCCTCCTACATAGCATCCTCACTCACTGCTGCACGTCCCTCCTACATAGCACCCTCACTCACTGCTGCACGTCTCTCCTACATAGCACCCTCACTCACTGCTGCACGTCCCTCCTACATAGCACCCTCACTCACTGCTGCACGTCCCTCCTACATAGCATCCTCACTCACTGCTGCACGTCCCTCCTACATAGCACCTTCACTCACTGCTGCACGTCTCTCCTACATAGCATCCTCACTCACTGCTGCACGTCCCTCCTACATAGCACCCTCACTCACTGCTGCACGTCCCTCCTACATAGCACCCTCACTCACTGCTGCACGTCCCTCCTACATAGCATCCTCACTCACTGCTGCACGTCCCTCCTACATAGCATCCTCACTCACTGCTGCACGTCCCTCCTACATAGCACCCTCACTCACTGCTGCACGTCCCTCCTACATAGCACCCTCACTCACTGCTGCACGTCCCTCCTACATAGCACCCTCCCTCACTGCTGCACGTCCCTCCTACATAGCACCCTCACTCACTGCTGCACGTCCCTCCTACATAGCACCCTCACTCACTGCTGCACGTCCCTCCTACATAGCACCCTCACTCACTGCTGCACGTCCCTCCTACATAGCATCCTCACTCACTGCTGCACGTCCCTCCTACATAGCACCCTCACTCACTGCTGCACGTCTCTCCTACATAGCATCCTCACTCACTGCTGCACGTCTCTCCTACATAGCATCCTCACTCACTGCTGCACGTCCCTCCTACATAGCATCCTCACTCACTGCTGCACGTCCCTCCTACATAGCACCCTCACTCACTGCTGCACGTCTCTCCTACATAGCATCCTCACTCACTGCTGCACGTCCCTCCTACATAGCACCCTCACTCACTGCTGCACGTCCCTCCTACATAGCACCCTCACTCACTGCTGCACGTCCCTCCTACATAGCATCCTCACTCACTTCTGTACGTCCCTCCTACATAGCACCCTCACTCACTGCTGCACGTCCCTCCTACATAGCACCCTCACTCACTGCTGCACGTCCCTCCTACATAGCACCCTCACTCACTGCTGCACGTCCCTCCTACATAGCACCCTCACTCACTGCTGCACGTCTCTCCTACATAGCACCCTCACTCACTGCTGCACGTCCCTCCTACATAGCACCCTCACTCACTGCTGCACGTCCCTCCTACATAGCACCCTCACTCACTGCTGCACGTACCTCCTACATAGCACCCTCACTCACTGCTGCACGTCCCTCCTACATAGCACCCTCACTCACTGCTGCACGTCCCTCCTTCCTTAAACATAGCACAGATGTACTCACTTGGCTGAATCGGATCCCTTGGGAGGAGCACTTTCTTTGGGTACTTTAGACGTTGAATCACTGTATACTTGTATTAATCACGCACAGGGAATAGAAGCCACTGCACATTTCTTACATGTAGATAACTCACGCTCACTAATTCAACAACACGTTGTCACCGATAGTGTTCATTTCATTCTCCACCACAATTATTTTTTGTTTGAGAATCACTTCTATCTCCGGAGCACTGGGGCGGACATGGGGACAAGCTTTGCCCCAAATTACGACGCAGGGCTCTTTATGGGGAAATGGGAACTGGACTTCATTTGGAAGTCTGACAAATTCTGTCCACACATAAAATACTATCGGCGCTACACTGACGATAACCTGGTGATTTGGGCAGGAACACAGGATGGCCTAGATTAATTTATTGATCATATCAACAATAATGATCGAAATCTAGTACTTAAGGGTGAAAACAACCAGAAAGAGACCAATTTTCTAGATCTCACTCTGACAATTGAGAATAACAATATTGTCACTAAAACCTTTCCCGAGCCGGTGGATGCAAACTCTTACTTACACCGTGGGAGTAACCATTTGGTGAACTCTTACTTACACCGTGGGAGTAACCATTTGGTGAACTCTTACTTACACCGTGGGAGTGACCATTTGGTGAACTCTTACTTACACCGCGGGAGTAACCATTTGGTGAACTCTTACTTACACCGTGGGAGTAACCATTTGGTGAACTCTTACTTACACCGTGGGAGTAACCATTTGGTGAACTCTTACTTACACCGTGGGAGTAACCATTTGGTGAACTCTTACTTACACCGTGGGAGTAACCATTTGGTGAACTCTTACTTACACCGTGGGAGTAACCATTTGGTGAACTCTTACTTACACCGTGGGAGTAACCCTTTGGTGAACTCTTACTTACACCGTGGGAGTAACCATTTGGTGAACTCTTACTTACACCGTGGGAGTAACCATTTGGTGAACTCTTACTTACACCGTGGGAGTAACCATTTGGTGAACTCTTACTTACACCTTGGGAGTAACCATTTGGTGAACTCTTACTTAGATCGTGGGAGTAACCATTTGGTGAACTCTTACTTACACCGTGGGAGTAACCATTTGGTGAACTCTTACTTACACCGTGGGAGTAACCATTTGGTGAACTCTTACTTACACCGTGGGAGTAACCATTTGGTGAACTCTTACTTACACCGTGGGAGTAACCATTTGGTGAACTCTTACTTACACCGTGGGAGTAACCATTTGGTGAACTCTTACTTACACCGTGGGAGTAACCATTTGGTGAACTCTTACTTACACCTTGGGAGTAACCATTTGGTGAACTCTTACTTACACCGTGGGAGTAACCATTTGGTGAACTCTTACTTACACCGTGGGAGTAACCATTTGGTGAACTCTTACTTACACCGTGGGAGTAACCATTTGGTGAACTCTTACTTACACCGTGGGAGTAACCATTTGGTGAACTCTTACTTACACCTTGGGAGTAACCATTTGGTGAACTCTTACTTACACCGTGGGAGTAACCATTTGGTGAACTCTTACTTACACCGTGGGAGTAACCATTTGGTGAACTCTTACTTACACCGTGGGAGTAACCATTTGGTGAACTCTTACTTACACCGTGGGAGTAACCATTTGGTGAACTCTTACTTACACCGTGGGAGTAACCATTTGGTGAACTCTTACTTACACCGTGGGAGTAACCATTTGGTGAACTCTTACTTACACCGTGGGAGTAACCATTTGGTGAACTCTTACTTACACCGTGGGAGTAACCATTTGGTGAACTCTTACTTACACCGTGGGAGTAACCATTTGGTGAACTCTTACTTACACCGTGGGAGTAACCATTTGGTGAACTCTTACTTACACCGTGGGAGTAACCATTTGGTGAACTCTTACTTACACCGTGGGAGTAACCATTTGGTGAACTCTTACTTACACCGTGGGAGTAACCATTTGGTGAACTCTTACTTACACCGTGGGAGTAACCATTTGGTGAACTCTTACTTACACCGTGGGAGTAACCATTTGGTGAACTCTTACTTACACCGTGGGAGTAACCATTTGGTGAACTCTTACTTACACCGTGGGAGTAACCATTTGGTGAACTCTTACTTACACCGTGGGAGTAACCATTTGGTGAACTCTTACTTACACCGTGGGAGTAACCATTTGGTGAACTCTTACTTACACCGTGGGAGTAACCATTTGGTGAACTCTTACTTACACCGTGGGAGTAACCATTTGGTGAACTCTTACTTACACCGTGGGAGTAACCATTTGGTGAACTCTTACTTACACCTTGGGAGTAACCATTTGGTGAACTCTTACTTACACCGTGGGAGTAACCATTTGGTGAACTCTTACTTACACCGTGGGAGTAACCATTTGGTGAACTCTTACTTACACCGTGGGAGTAACCATTTGGTGAACTCTTACTTACACCGTGGGAGTAACCATTTGGTGAACTCTTACTTACACCGTGGGAGTAACCATTTGGTGAACTCTTACTTACACCGTGGGAGTAACCATTTGGTGAACTCTTACTTACACCGTGGGAGTAACCATTTGGTGAACTCTTACTTACACCGTGGGAGTAACCATTTGGTGAACTCTTACTTACACCGTGGGAGTAACCATTTGGTGAACTCTTACTTACACCTTGGGAGTAACCATTTGGTGAACTCTTACTTACACCGTGGGAGTAACCATTTGGTGAACTCTTACTTACACCGTGGGAGTAACCATTTGGTGAACTCTTACTTACACCGTGGGAGTAACCATTTGGTGAACTCTTACTTACACCGTGGGAGTAACCATTTGGTGAACTCTTACTTACACCGTGGGAGTAACCATTTGGTGAACTCTTACTTACACCGTGGGAGTAACCATTTGGTGAACTCTTACTTACACCGTGGGAGTAACCATTTGGTGAACTCTTACTTACACCGTGGGAGTAACCATTTGGTGAACTCTTACTTACACCGTGGGAGTAACCATTTGGTGAACTC
Source organism: Ascaphus truei (assembly GCF_040206685.1). Lineage (NCBI taxonomy): Eukaryota > Metazoa > Chordata > Amphibia > Anura > Ascaphidae > Ascaphus > Ascaphus truei. Next base: position 50,173 of record NW_027454564.1, on the reverse strand, counting down.
TTACTTACACCTTGGGAGTAACCATTTGGTGAACTCTTACTTACACCGTGGGAGTAACCATTTGGTGAACTCTTACTTACACCGTGGGAGTAACCATTTGGTGAACTCTTACTTACACTGTGGGAGTAACCATTTGGTGAACTCTTACTTACACCGTGGGAGTAACCATTTGGTGAACTCTTACTTACACCGTGGGAGTAACCATTTGGTGAACTCTTACTTACACCGTGGGAGTAACCCTTTGGTGAACTCTTACTTACATCGTGGGAGTAACCATTTGGTGAACTCTTACTTACATCGTGGGAGTAACCATTTGGTGAACTCTTACTTACACCGTGGGAGTAACCATTTGGTGAACTCTTACTTACACCGTGGGAGTAACCATTTGGTGAACTCTTACTTACACCGTGGGAGTAACCATTTGGTGAACTCTTACTTACACCGTGGGAGTAACCATTTGGTGAACTCTTACTTACACCGTGGGAGTAACCATTTGGTGAACTCTTACTTACACCGTGGGAGTAACCATTTGGTGAACTCTTACTTAGATCGTGGGAGTAACCATTTGGAACATTGGTTAGACAACATCCCTTATGGGCAGATGGTATGCATCCGATGCAATTGGTCCAAAACAACTGATTTTGAGGCACAGACAGAGCAATTAGCCAAGAGATTTATTAATAAAGGTTACAGCAATCAACTTGTTGATAAATCTATCTTAAAGAGTAGTAAGATCCCAAGAGAGCAACTTCTAAAACCAAAAGCAAGTGCTATTAAGGGTGAGGAGAAAAAGTCTAATGGGACTCCATCGTTTGTTACAGGATTCTGTAACAAGAATACAGGATAAGACAGATCCTTAAAAAAACATTGGAATATCCTACAAATGGATCCCAAATTAAAGGATACCATTACTGCTCAGCCTAAGATAGCATTTAGGAAGGGCAGCAATGTTACAAGCAGGCTGACCCCATGTGTCCTAAGGAAGGATTCTAATATCAAGTTATTACTAATGGGAATTTTCTCTCAAGACCATTAGGCAATTATCCACGTGGCAAATGTATCGTTTGCAAATATATGAAAGGAGATAAAATTATCCATGACGGTCATACTGGCCAACAGTATAAGATTGGCCGATCTATCAATTGTCCTAGCACACGTGTAATATATGCAATTACTTGCACTTGTAATCTCATGCACATTGGGAAGACTGTCTGACCCTTAAAGATCAGGATTTGTGAGCACGTGAGTGGTATTCCCAACGCCCAACAGAATCCAGAGAGGGGTAAGAAGATAAACAATTTGGCTATCCCCTTTCTGACCCACCATGGGGGTAAATTGGATGGTTTCAGTTTTAGGGGTATTGAGGTGATACCTAGGGATTCTAGGAGAGGGGGCAGGGATAACACCCTTCTTAAAAGGGAACAGTTCTGGATTTATACCCTTCGAACTAAAGCACCAAGTGGTTTGAATGAACTAATCAAACTGGTTCCCTTTTTAAAATAGACCTGGTACTCCCCTCATTAGTTTTGGGGAGGAGGGTCCCTTTCTTATTCCCCCTTCCCTCCCCCCGTCCTCCTCCTTTCCCTTTCTTGTGATTGTCCTATGTGTTACTTTGTCTATATCACATTTTATATATGGACATTATTTGGGAATCCCAGTGTTGAGGAATCGTGCCTTTACGTCTCGGCTATTCATGTGAACAATCACAATATTACATTACGTTTATTGCCCAATTCACCTGTGTGCTCATGAAATGTTAAGCTTATTTATGAAGATATTCTCTGTTTTTGGGACTCATTATTATGAATGAAGACATTCTCACTATTATATTTCACTTTATATTTTATATTATAAATGAAGATATTCTTAAGGGTTTTGATGTTCAAGACATTATTTATGAAGACATTCTCGAGTTCTGATGGTTAAGATATTCTATTTCATAAACCAATAGTTTCTCTCATTACAAGAGAAATGATTCTGTGTCTGTAATTCCAGACATTATTTGCAGGGGGTGGCTGCATTAGGAGAATATTTGCAGGGGGTGGCTGCGTTAGGATAATATTTGCAGGGGGTGGCTGCGTTAGGATAATATTTGCAGGGGGTGGCTGCGTTAGGATAATATTTGCAGGGGGTGGCTGCATTAGGAGAATATTTGCAGGGGGTGGCTGCGTTAGGATAATATTTGCAGGGGGTGGCTGCGTTAGGATAATATTTGCAGGGGGTGGCTGCGTTAGGATAATATTTGCAGGGGTGGCTGCATTAGGATAATATTTGCAGGGGGTGGCTGCGTTAGGATAATATTTGCAGGGGTGGCTGCATTAGGATAATATTTGCAGGGGGTGGCTGCGTTAGGATAATATTTGCAGGGGGTGGCTGCGTTAGGATAATATTTGCAGGGGTGGCTGCATTAGGATAATATTTGCAGGGGGTGGCTGCGTTAGGATAATATTTGCAGGGGTGGCTGCATTAGGATAATATTTGCAGGGGTGGCTGCATTAGGATAATATTTGCAGGGGGTGGCTGCATTAGGAGAATATTTGCAGGGGGTGGCTGCATTAGGATAATATTTGCAGGGGGTGGCTGCATTAGGATAATATTTGCAGGGGGTGGCTGCATTAGGATAATATTTGCAGGGGGGGCTGCATTAGGATAATATTTGCAGGGGGTGGCTGCATTAGGATAATATTTGCAGGGGGTGGCTGCATTAGGATAATATTTGCAGGGGGTGGCTGCATTAGGATAATATTTGCAGGGGGTGGTTGCATTAGGATAATATTTGCAGGGGTGGCTGCATTAGGATAATATTTGCAGGGGGGCTGCATTAGGATAATATTTGCAGGGGTGGCTGCATTAGGAGAATATTTGCAGGGGGTGGCTGTATTAGGAGAATATTTGCAGGGGGGGCTGCATTAGGATAATATTTGCAGGGGGGGCTGCATTAGGATAATATTTGCAGGGGGGCTGCATTAGGAGAATATTTGCAGGGGGTGGCTGCATTAGGAGAATATTTGCAGGGGGTGGCTGCATTAGGAGAATATTTGCAGGGGGGGCTGCATTAGGAGAATATTTGCAGGGGGGGCTGCATTAGGATAATATTTGCAGGGGGGGCTGCATTAGGAGAATATTTGCAGGGGGTGGCTGCATTAGGAGAATATTTGCAGGGGGTGGCTGTATTAGGAGAATATTTGCAGGGGGGGCTGCATTAGGATAATATTTGCAGGGGGGGCTGCATTAGGAGAATATTTGCAGGGGGCGGCTGCATTAGGATAATATTTGCAGGGGGCGGCTGCATTAGGAAAATATTTGCAGGGGGGTTGCATTAGGATAATATTTGCAGGGGGGTTGCATTAGGATAATATTTGCAGGGGGTGGCTGCATTAGGATAATATTTGCAGGGGGTGGCTGCATTAGGATAATATTTGCAGGGGGTGGCTGCATTAGGATAATATTTGCAGGGGGTGGTTGCATTAGGATAATATTTGCAGGGGGTGGCTGCATTAGGATAATATTTGCAGGGGGTGGCTGCATTAGGATAATATTTGCAGGGGGGGCTGCATTAGGATAATATTTGCAGGGGGTGGCTGCATTAGGATAATATTTGCAGGGGGTGGCTGCATTAGGATAATATTTGCAGGGGGTGGTTGCATTAGGATAATATTTGCAGGGGGTGGTTGCATTAGGATAATATTTGCAGGGGGTGGCTGCATTAGGATAATATTTGCAGGGGGTGGCTGCATTAGGATAATATTTGCAGGGGGTGGCTGCATTAGGATAATATTTGCAGGGGGGGCTGCATTAGGATAATATTTGCAGGGGGTGGCTGCATTAGGATAATATTTGCAGGGGGTGGCTGCATTAGGATAATATTTGCAGGGGGGGCTGCATTAGGAGAATATTTGCAGGGGGTGGCTGCATTAGGATAATATTTGCAGGGGGTGGCTGCATTAGGATAATATTTGCAGGGGGGGCTGCATTAGGAGAATATTTGCAGGGGGGCTGCATTAGGATAATATTTGCAGGGGGTGGCTGCATTAGGATAATATTTGCAGGGGGTGGCTGCATTAGGATAATATTTGCAGGTGGTGGCTGCATTAGGATAATATTTGCAGGGGGTGGCTGCATTAGGAGAATATTTGCAGGGGGTGGCTGCATTAGGATAATATTTGCAGGGGGGGCTGCATTAGGATAATATTTGCAGGGGGTGGCTGCATTAGGATAATATTTGCAGGGGGGTTGCATTAGGATAATATTTGCAGGGGGCGGCTGCATTAGGATAATATTTGCAGGGGGCGGCTGCATTAGGATAATATTTGCAGGGGGGTTGCATTAGGATAATATTTGCAGGGGGCGGCTGCATTAGGAGAATATTTGCAGGGGGTTGCATTAGGATAATATTTGCAGGGGGTGGCTGCATTAGGATAATATTTGCAGGGGGGGCTGCATTAGGATAATATTTGCAGGGGGTGGCTGCATTAGGATAATATTTGCAGGGGGTGGCTGCATTAGGATAATATTTGCAGGGGGGGCTGCATTAGGAGAATATTTGCAGGGGGGGCTGCATTAGGATAATATTTGCAGGGGGTGGCTGCATTAGGATAATATTTGCAGGGGGGGCTGCATTAGGAGAATATTTGCAGGGGGGGCTGCATTAGGATAATATTTGCAGGGGGGGCTGCATTAGGATAATATTTGCAGGGGGGGCTGCATTAGGATAATATTTGCAGGGGGTGGCTGCATTAGGATAATATTTGCAGGGGGGGCTGCATTAGGAGAATATTTGCAGGGGGGGCTGCATTAGGATAATATTTGCAGGGGGGGCTGCATTAGGATAATATTTGCAGGGGGCGGCTGCATTAGGATAATATTTGCAGGGGGGGCTGCATTAGGAGAATATTTGCAGGGGGGGCTGCATTAGGATAATATTTGCAGGGGGTGGCTGCATTAGGAGAATATTTGCAGGGGGTGGTTGCATTAGGATAATATTTGCAGGGGGTGGCTGCATTAGGATAATATTTGCAGGGGGTGGCTGCATTAGGATAATATTTGCAGGGGGTGGCTGCATTAGGATAATATTTGCAGGGGGTGGCTGCATTAGGAGAATATTTGCAGGGGATGGCTGCATTAGGATAATATTTGCAGGGGGTGGCTGCATTAGGATAATATTTGCAGGGGGTGGCTGCACTAGGATAATATTTGCAGGGGGTGGCTGCATTAGGATAATATTTGCAGGGGGTGGCTGCATTAGGAGAATATTTGCAGGGGGGGCTGCATTAGGATAATATTTGCAGGGGGCGGCTGCACTAGGAGAATATTTGCAGGGGGTGGCTGCACTAGGAGAATATTTGCAGGGGGTGGCTGCATTAGGATAATATTTGCAGGGGGTGGCTGCATTAGGAGAATATTTGCAGGGGGTGGCTGCATTAGGATAATATTTGCCATTTATGGCTGTACCTATTTAAACTCTATGATTACAACAAAGTTTAGGGTTAGCACTGTACATGTTGCTTTTTATTCACTGTTGGCATCATTAGTCCTTGGACTAAATTTATTGTTCAGGGATATTATGGTTACCACAGTTCTTATAGGATTTTAGTACATTTTATTACATTTATAGCACTGTCGTTATGTAGCCTTTAGCAGGTTCACATTTTTAATTACATATATTATATAGTTTCTTTTTCATTTTCTGTTTCATGTATAAATTCTGTTTATGTCACTTTGTATTTCATGTTGTGCTTAAAGTTCTGTCAATGTTTTATGCTTTTAGTCAGCGTGTGTGTAGCGCTGTTGTAATGTGCAAGTGTCACGGTTGTGCTCGCCACAAACCTGGGTCGGACCGCGAGGCTGAGGTGGGGTTGTAAAAGCACCGACCTTAGACCGCGCAGGCTGATCCGGATTGCGCAGTTCGTTGTCATATATCGCAGGATCAGGATAGGAGAAGACAGCGTCGTCGTTGTACAAGCCAGGGTCAGGACAGGAGACATCAGGATAAACATTGTTCAAGCAAGAGTTCGGCAACATGTAGTCAGGAGAGCCCCGCTTCAGCTTAGGAGCGCGGGGGTGGCCTCTGCGCGTGCGGCGACCATGGCCCATGGTACTGGTCTCAGGAGGTGGAAGACAGACCAGATTTACACACCGCCTAGCTGCACGGTTAAACCAGTGCTACAGCGCAAGAGTCCTGAGCGGACTGGGTAATCCTCTGTAGCAGCGCAGGAACCAGGACACGGCCTCTCTAGATTAGGGAAAGAGTGGGCCCCAGGAACCAGGAAGCTGTAGATACACAGGGAAACCTCCGCTTCAGTGCAGGAATCCAGGAGACTGAAGGACGCAGGGGCGAAACCTCCGCTTCAGTGTAGGAATCCAGGAGGCTGAAGGACGCAGGGACGAAACCTCTGCTTCAGCACAGGAGAACAGGAAGCTGAAGGACGCAGGACGGAACCTCCGCTTCAGCACAGAAGAACAAGCGGGAGCTTGAAGGAAGCTGAAGGACGCAGGGCGGAACCTGGTATCAGCATAGGAGAACAAGCGAGGGCTTGTGGCAGAACGATGGTGACATCCAGTAAGGACTATGCTCGGCAGGGAGCATTATGGGAAGACAGTACTTAAAGGCCAGCGGGCCAATCCCCGGAGGGGGGTGTGAAGGTACTGCTCCAATGAATGAATGCAAGTCTAGGTTGCAGTGATAGGCTGCACAGCTGCAATAGATACCAGAGGGAGTGTGTATTGCTTTGGTTAGTGAATCCAGGCTGCAGCAAACATCAGGAGAGGTGCTCCAGGACTGCACAGGTCTGCAAGGTAAGGCAACCAGTAAACTGCGGAGCGGATTCCTTACAGTACCCCCCCCCCCCCCTTCACGCGAGACCTCTGGGCGAACATGAGCACACATAGAGTTGGGGGACCGGGAATTGTTGCTGAACCGTCTAGGATTGGGGTTAGAGTCGTGGTCCAGAGACTCGTGGTTAGTCCTTAGTGTACCCCCACCCCCCGTTGAGAACTGCAGCCAGACAGGACCATCCATGGGTCTTGGGGTCATTGAGTTGTTCCTAAAATTCTTTAGGTGGAAAGGGCATCCGTAAACGAGCAGTTCTTTGGTGAGTACAGTTCTAGGATATGAGATTGATGGAAGAAACATCTTTGGTACATGGCTCGCCTCGCAAAATGTCTTGGAAATCCAGGGCTGTGAAGAACCAGAGAGTTCCAGAGCAGAAACGGTAGAAGAACCCCCACTGAAAGCCCAGTCTTTAATAAAGGAACCGGAATCTAGGATCAGCGGCCCTGATAGTTGATCGAATACACCAGGAGGAACTTTGTAACAGAAAAAGTCTTGGCTGACCACTGCATGTTGGAATTTGCGAGGAATTTTTCCTCTAGAAGGCTCCCAGGTAATGGTTAGTAAGGGTATAGGCTGGTTGGAAGCATCTCCCGGTATTGGTATGGAAGGTGACAAGGCAAGCAGTAAACCAGGCATAGGGACCGAAATCTTGGGATACATACAGAGTATTTCCAACTGAGAGGAAATAACAGGGGCAACCGAAAATTCCGAGGGACAAAACCATGGTTTAGCAGGAGCAGAGAAGCAACCAACAGTAGCGCTCTCCAATACTGGGAAATCTTCATTGGGAGATAATATTGTCAGTGAATCAGGAATAGTCCTTGGGATCTTCAAATCAGTAGCTTGAGAAAAAGGCAGAGCCAGGGTAGTGGTGGGAGGGAAGCTAACATCAGAAGCTGAAGTCTGTACCTCAGTGACAGGGCCTTGAGAATCAACAAGCAGCAAGTATGAACTATGAAAACTCTTAATGACAGGCACCTTAGGAGTACAAGGAGTCTTTTCCGAAACTGCAATGGCCCTAACCACAGAGGTACCTAACCTGACAAAAACATGAATTGGTGTGTTTTCTAGTGCAAAATCTCTGATCACAGGACTCCTAACCGATAGTGAGGGTGTCTGGGTTTGATTAGAGAAAAAATCAGATGTATTGATAAGTGACTTAGAAACAATTACTGAGGTTCTAGATTTGCTGGACATGTGAGAAAAAATACCCTTTAAGACAGGAGCTTTAATTTCTTCCCAGAGTAACCCCATGTTTGCTGGGGCATATTTAGACACAGTACTGAGGGACTGGGTTTCAGAAAAGGCAGGACAGCTAAATAGCTCAGATTTAAACCCCAAGACTTGTAATATATGCATGGTGACCTCAGACAGTACTAAGGGAGTGACCACAGATATGCTGATCCCTGGAGAATTAGCCTGGACAGAGAAATCAGGGGGACCCCCAGTCAGGATACTCATTGTAGGAAGAGCTTCAGAATCAGAAGGAGAATCATTACCTCTCAGAGTCTCAAAACTAGTAAGACACAATTCAGCGAAAAGGGAAACAGTGTGCAGGCTTTTTACTAATCTATATGAAAAAGCGTCACTTTGTGGAGAAAACCGTGCGTCAGCAAACATTCCTGGGAACACAATATGAACCCCAGGAGGGACATACAGACTACTGTATGCTTTTAACCCTAAGCTTAAAGAGGAGGAGAACTTAGACAGTACACGGGGATTAATCATAACTGTACTGGTCTCTGAAGTAGGTATTTGGTAAGGAATGTCTGGAAAACCAGAAATTACTGCAGACTCCATAATGTGGGAACTATGCGCTGAAGCAGGGATCACCGCTATGTGGGCGACAGGCTGGTTCAGTGAAATACCCGGGAGAAGGAACTCTGCGACCAAGCTTAGGGAAAAAGCTGACTCCTGAATACATTTATCAGGAACCAGAACTTTAGCCGAAGTCTCCGGAGGCGAAACTGCGGAAACTTGAGCTGAAGCAGGGGATTTATAGCAAAGAATATCTAAGGACTCCGTACGGTTATGGGAATCCCTCAATGCAACCTCTGCTGTCTGACTTGTGGACTCATTCTCTGAGGCTAAAACGAAGGCATTAACTTGGAGGCAGCAAGAATTTACAGGGGTTAATGCAGACAATGCCTGAGAGTAAAACATAGGTAATCTTCTCCCTGTATTAGGAGAGACCAGGAATCTCTCCTCTGGAGCTAGGGGCGTGACCATGGCTGACAGAGAACAGGGATTTACCAAAGGAAACTCAGAGAGCTGCCCCACAGAGGTTAATACAGAAATGACCCTGGGAACAGAACTTAGGGATTCTTTCTCTGACGGGGGAACCTCACAGGACTGCCTAGCAGAGGTTAAAGCTGGAAAACCCTCAAGACCTAAAGAGAGAGATTCAGAGCTAGAAATAGGGGAACTAAGGGACTTATTCTCTGATACTAGAACCTTAGTGTTAGTTAGTGAAACATATGTATTCTCCAGGGGAACCTCACAGGACTGATCGGCAGGGGTTAAAGCTGGAAAACCCTCAAGACCTAGAGAAAGGGCTTCTGAGCTAGAAATAGGAGAACTAAGGAACTTATTCTCTGATACTAGAACCTTAGTGTTGGGTAGAGAAATATATGTATCCTCCAGGGGGACCTCACAGGACTGATCGGCAGGGGTTAACGTAGACATATCATTGGTGTCAGGGAACCCGGGCATACAATCAGAGCTAGGGACTGTGGCAGTTACTACGTTAGGAGATATTGCTAATGGGTTTGTTTGGTCATCTCCCGGAGAGGGAGATACATCCCCTGGTTTAGCGACAGGACTGGCAGCAGAGAAAAACCGCCAATCATCCAATACCACGGAAAGTACATGCAGCGTGTCGTGAGCGAGAGCCACCATGACGGAAGGGTCCGGGAATACTAAAGGAATGTCCAATGATAAAGCCAGGGCATTGAGTGTACTACAGGCGTTGACCAGTTCCACAGGACTCACCTTATCCCCAGTTAAAGAGGAATCAGGGGAGAAAACACTGTTTTCACTGACCAGAACACTGGCCAGATACTGTTTTAAGTCTCTGAGGCAGTAAGCCTTACAAACCAGATCATTACGGCATTTCTTTTGCAAGGGAGTTAAGCCCTCCGACATAAACGGATCTTCCATCAGGGGTATTATATCGCACAAATAATCATTCTCAAACTGGGACTGGTCTACAGACCGGGACAGGTTTTTAGGAAAAAACTTACCAACCCACACCTCAGCGGGGTCCGAGTTTGTAGGGCCGAGCATACTGTCACGGTTGTGCTCGCCACAAACCAGGGTCGGACCGCGAGGCTGAGGTGGGGTTGTAAAAGCACCGACCTTAGACCGCGCAGGCTGATCCGGATTGCGCAGTTCGTTGTCATATATCGCAGGATCAGGATAGGAAAAGACAGCGTCGTCGTTGTACAAGCCAGGGTCAGGACAGGAGACATCAGGATAAACATTGTTCAAGCAATAGTTCGGCAACATGTAGTCAGGAGAGCCCCGCTTCAGCTTAGGAGCGCGGGGTTGGCCTCTGCACGTGCGGCGACCATGGCCCATGGTACTGGTCTCAGGAGGTGGAAGACAGACCAGATTTACACACCGCCTAGCTGCACGGTTAAACCAGTGCTACAGCGCAAGAGTCCTGAGCGGGTTAGGGAATCCTCTGTAGCAGCGCAGGAACCAGGACACGGCCTCTCTAGATTAGGGAAAGAGTAGGCCCCAGGAACCAGGAAGCTGTAGATACACAGGGAAACCTCCGCTTCAGTGCAGGAATCCAGGAGACTGAAGGACGCAGGGGCGAAACCTCCGCTTCAGTGTAGGAATCCAGGAGGCTGAAGGACGCAGGGACGAAACCTCTGCTTCAGCACAGGAGAACAGGAAGCTGAAGGACGCAGGACGGAACCTCCGCTTCAGCACAGAAGAACAAGCGGGAGCTTGAAGGAAGCTGAAGGACGCAGGGCGGAACCTCCGTATCAGCATAGGAGAACAAGCGGGCTTGAAGGGAGCTGAAGGACGCAGGGCGGAACCTGGTATCAGCATAGGAGAACAAGCGAGGGCTTGTGGCAGAACGATGGTGACAGCCAGTAAGGACTATGCTCGGCAGGGAGCATTATGGGAAGACAGTACTTAAAGGCCAGCGGGCCAATCCCCAGCGGGGGTGTGAAGGTACTGCTCCAATGAGTGAATGCAAGTCTAGGTTGCAGTGATAGGCTGCACAGCTGCAATAGATACCAGAGGGAGTGTGTATTGCTTTGGTGAGTGAATCCAGGCTGCAGCAAACATCAGGAGAGGTGCTCCAGGACTGCACAGGTCTACAAGGTAAGGCAACCAGTAAACTGCGGAGCGGATTCCTTACAGCACGACACTGATTGGACAGCTATTTAGCAGGGTGTGATTTCTATTGGCTGGAAGATTATTCAGCTATGGTACTTAATCAGTGCCTAAGAATCTTAGGACCAACCCCCTGAAGAAGTGTCGCTTCAGACACGAAACGCGTCGCGGTGATGTCACAAGCAGCGACGTGCGTCTCGTGACGACGAACCACGGAAGCTGCAGTCGCGCATACCCACGATGACGCCATTGAGAGTTGATCTGGCTTCTTACATCCATCACAGAGGCTGTTTCCTTTCAACATGTGGAACTTTTGGCGGAGGGTCTCTGAGAATCTGGGGCCTCCTCAGGGACATCGCGGACGTTTGGGATCACTGTGATCCACCTCATATTGTTATGCAAGCTGAACATGTTCCTAGTGTACTTATAAATTGTATTTTAATTGACTAATTTGTCTTTTGTTTCTTTTCTTATGCGCCCCGTTATATGACCACTCCAAGTAGAAGGCTCCGTGCCGAAACGCGTGGGAGCGTTGGGCAGGATCCCCTGTTTTTCCTCCTTCTTGGCACACATAATTATGCATTCAGACACCGCTGCTATGTGTGCCTTCAGACACTGCTGCTATGTGTGCCTTCAGACACCGCTGCTATGTGTGCCTTCAGACACCGCTGCTATGTGTGCATTCAGACACCGCTGCTATGTGTGCCTTCAGACACCGCTGCTATGCCGCTATGTGTGCCTTCAGACACCGCTGCTATGCTGCTATGTGTGGCTTTGTTACGCCGGTGCTGCCCGCAGACCAGACCCGTCCCCTGTGGTGAGGTGGGACGTAGGGATACACGCACCCGCAGCAAAGGGAGCGTGTCCGGAGTGTGGTGTTAGTGTTGCCAGGCCAGGTATAGTAGTGAAAACAATACTTGCCGGTACCGGTAGTAGAGAAGGAGTGGTTATTGCCGTTGCCAAGATCAGGGATGCCAGAAGTCACGAAGTCCAAGTAGAGCCAAAGTCGAGAGCCAGAGGGGGTAGTCGTCCAATCCGCGTCAATACTTGAGGAGTCACTGAGAGAAAAGTCAAATGCTTCCATACAGAACTATGTCGAGCGACGAATGATGGGAAGCACAGGCATAATAAAGCTGGGCAGGCCAATGGGAAAAGGGGGCAGGCCTGGAGGACTGCAAGGAGTCCTCCCTGATAGGAGAGAGGTGTTACAGCCCAGCTGAGTGTAATCATTGCTTTGCATTGAACTGTGTGATGCTTGGGGGCGACGCCTCACTGCAGAAGCAGAGGTTAAAAGTGTGCTCTGTAAGCTGAGAATGCATGCGCATAACGTCTGAGGCTGGCGTGCGTGTAGGAGGGCGTGGACGCGCCCGGCGCTGAGTAGAGGAATCGCCGAGGGGAGTGATCCTGCGACGGCGGCAGGGGCGAGGAGCCGTGGAGGCCGGTAAGGCAGGATTGTTTTGTGTGTCCAGGGGCTCCCTGTGGGGAGCGAGTGCTTTGTGTGGGAAGCAAGGAGAACGCGGATTCCTGACAGTACCCCCCTCTTCAGGAACGGCCTCAGGACGGTCCAAGAACGGTTTCTCTGGAAACTTTTTCCTGAAGGACTTAAGAAGGGCCGGGGCATGAATGTCCTTTGAAGGTACCCAGGATCTCTCTTCAGGGCCAGAGCCCTTCCACTGCACCAAGAACTGGAGCTGACCCCTGGATAGGCGAGAATCCAAAAGAGAGTGAACTTCGTATTCCTCGTTATTTTGTACAGTAATGGGATCCGGGTTACGAGTCTGATCCGGAAAGAAGTGACTGGAGATGAATGGTTTTAAGAGGGACACATGAAAGACATTGGGAATCTTCATACTGGGTGGTAGTTGGAGCCGGAATACCACGGGATTGATTTGTTCACAAATAGGGAAGGGTCCCAGGAACTTAGGTGCCAGTTTAGGAGATGGTACCTTGAGGTGGATATTCCTAGAGGAGAGCCATACCAAATCCCCTGGTTTGTAACTGGGCGCCGAATGACGACGACGATCGGCCTGTAGTTTCGATCTGCGGGAGGAGTTGAGAAGGGTAGACTGAATCCTGGACCATGTGGTTTGGAGGGAAGAAATGCGTTCATCTACGGCTGGTACTCCAGAAGGAATGTTGGGGATGGGAAGACAGGGAGGGTGGAACCCATAATTTATAAAGAAGGGAGACTCCCGGGTGGACTCGTTTTTTGCAGAATTGACGGCATATTCTGCCCAAGAGAGGAGTTGAGCCCAATCATCCTGGAAATCGGATATAAAACATCTCAGGTACTTCTCCAGGGATTGATTGATTCTCTCCGTTTGTCCATTGGACTGAGGATGATAGGCGGAAGAGAAGGAAGAAGAGATGCCCAATCTCTTCGTGAAAGCTCTCCAAAATTTGGATACGAACTGAGAACCTCTGTCAGAAACAATGGACGAAGGGATCCCATGAATCCGGAAAATCTGCTCCGTAAAGATATCAGCAAGGGCGGGGGAGGTGGGTAATCCTTTAAGTGGAATGAAATGGGACATCTTCGAGAACCTGTCCACGACCACCAAGATAGTGTTCATTCCTCTGGACCTGGGCAACTCCACGATGAAGTCCATCGAAATGTGGGACCAGGGGCGGTCGGGAACTGGAAGAGGTAACAGAAAACCCTGAGGCTTTTGACAGAGAGTCTTGCTTTGAGCGCACGTGGGGCAGGCACGGGTAAACTCCACAATATCTTGAGACATCCTTGGCCACCAGAAATTCCCGACGAATGAGATCAGTAGTCTTCTTAAAACCTGGATGACCTGCAGATTTAGAGGAGTGACCCCAAGACAGGACCTCTGGAACAAATTTGGATGGTACAAAGAGTTTGTTGTCGGGAACGACCAAGTCCTTGGGAATGCGTCTCTGGGAGTGCAAAATCTTGTCAAGATTCTTGAAAGTAGACGTGGCGAGAATCCTCTCATGTGGAAGGATAGTCTCCAACGATTCCTCTGGCCTCTCTTCAGAAGAATGTATTCGGGAGAGTGCGTCTGCCTTTACGTTCTTGTTTCCGGGGATATAGGACAGGTGAAAATCGAATCGAGAAAAAAAAAGAGCCCAACGAGCCTGTCGTGGACCAAGGCGTTGAGCGTTCTCTATGTAAAGAAGGTTCTTGTGGTCCGTGAGAATAGTAAACGGCTCTTTTGACCCCTCCAGCAGGTGTCTCCACTCTTGAAGAGCCATCTTCACGGCCAGAAGTTCCCTGTTACCCACGTCATAGTTCCTCTCGGCAGACGAGAATTTCTTGGAAAAATATGCACAGGGATGTAACTTATCTTGGGGCGTGGGTCTCTGAGAAAGAACGGCACCAGCCCCACAATCAGAAGCGTAGACCTCAAGGACGAAGGGAAGTTCAATGTCGGGATGACGGAGAATAGGTGCGGATATAAAGGCTTTCTTGAGTGTCTCAAAGGCGGAGATGGCCTCGGATGACCAAGCAGAAGGATCAGCTCCTTTTTTGGTGAGCGCAGTAAGGGGTGCCACAATGGTGGAAAAACTCTGTATAAACTTACGATAATAATTAGCGAAGCCTAAAAAACGTATGGCCTTGAGAGAATTGGGTCTTGGCCATTCAGTGACCGCTTGAAGTTTACCGGAGTCCATCATAAACCCCTCATCGGAAATGATATACCCCAGGAACGGAGTAGAGGTCGTATGAAAGGTGCACTTCTCCAGTTTGGCGTACAAATGGTGTTCACGGAGACGGGAAAGGACGTAGGAGGTGTGGCGTATATGGTCCTGGAGATCTTTGGAAAAAATCAGGATATCATCCAAGTATACAATAACAAAAATATTGAGTACCTTACGAAAGATGTCGTTGATGAAATCCTGAAAGACAGCGGGAGCATTACATAAGCCGAAAGGCATTACCAGATATTCGTAGTGTCCACTACGTGTGTTGAAGGCCGTCTTCCATTCATCCCCCTTCCTGATGCACACCAGGTTATAGGCACCACGTAGATCCAACTTGGAAAAAATCTTGGCCCCCTGTAATTTATCGAACAGTTCGGTAATAAGGGGAAGGGGGTAACGATTTTTAATAGTGATGTGGTTTAAACCCCTGTAGTCGATGCAAGGCCTCAACGACCCATCCTTTTTCTTGACGAAGAAAAACCCAGCCCCTGCTGGGGAATTGGAGTGACGAATAAAGCCTTTCTTGAGATTCTCCTGGATATATTCATCCATAGCGTGAGATTCTGGTAACGACAAGGGGTAGGTCTTGGACTTGGGTAGGGAGTAACCAGGAACTAGATCGATTGGACAATCGTAAGTCCTGTGTGGCGGCAAGAGGTCTGACGGTACCTTATTGAAAACGTCCCGGAATTGATGATAAACGGAAGGTAGAATAACTTCGGGAACAGAGGTATCGGCCAGCAGTTGATGAGTCTCGCCTGATCTCGGCCTCCAGGAAATGGGAGCGGAGGAAGTCCAGTCAATGAGAGGATTGTTAAGCTGTAGCCAAGGAAGACCAAGGGTGATGGGTATCCCAAGAGCATGAATGGCATCGAGAACTAAGGTCTCCTTGTGTAGATGTGAAGACAGAAGCAAGGGAACCGTCTCTAAGGAGATGTGGGCCGGGGTAAGAGGACATCCATCGATACCGACGAGTGCGATGGGAACCTTCTTCCTCACTAGTGGTATGCGGTTAACCCTGGCGTGAATTCTAGATCCACGAAGTTTCCTCCAGCTCCTGAGTCAATGAAAGCAGCGGTAGAAGTCTTGAACTTATCGCCTGAAAGGAAGACTGGAAATGTAAGTTTCTTAGGGAGTTCACCTTTAAGAAGGGGACGTGGAGACATTACACCCAGAGAGAGCCCCTCTGTACTCACTGGGTGTTCCCGTTTCCCGGACACAATGGACACTCCCGAACCCGATGTTCCATGGATCCGCAGTAGAAACACAATCCCCCGGTGTGGCGGAACTGCCGTATCGGTGTGCGGATGCGTTGTACCCCCAATTGCATTGGCTCTGGCAACTCCAGTGCAGGACGATGAGGTATGGTAGCACTTGGGGGAGCAGGAGTGCTGCTGAGAGTACTGGAGAACGGAACTTGAAAGTTATGGAAGCGAGCGCGCTGACGCTCTGAGCGGCGTACCTGGATGCGTTGATCCACTCGGTCGGCCAAATCAATCAGGACCTCCAGTTGATCCGGCCTGGATTGGCGAGAGAGTTCATCCTTGATGGGATCTGCCAGGCCTTGCCAGAATACGGAGACGAGAGCCTCTTGTCCCCAGTTAGTCTCGGCTGCTAGAGTCCGGAATTCCACAGCATACTGCGTCACCGTTCGCCGTCCCTGAGTGATCTGGAGGAGAGAAACAGATGCCATCTCCCGAAGAGCGGGGGAATCGAATACCCGTTGAAACTCGGCCTTAAATGCTGGGTAATCTTGGGTAAGGTCAGAACGTCGCTCCCAAACCGGGGAAGTCCAAGCCAGGGCGCTGCCAGTGAGGAGGTTATAAATGTAGGCTACCTTCTTGCGATCAGTATTGTAGAGATGGGGAGCCATTTCAAACTGCACCTCACACTGGTTTAGGAAACCCCTACAATCTTGCGGTTCACCTGCATAAGGCTTGGGGGGAGGAATCCTTACATCTGAGCTGCTAACTGCGCTTGCGGAGTGGGGGCTTACATCTGGTGGGGTCGCGGTCGGTACCCTGTCTGAGAGTACTGCGACCTGGCGTGTAAGTGCCACAATTTGATCCGCCATGGCCTGGTTTTGCTGAAGCAGATTAGAGAGAAACTGCTGTAGTTTGGTCTGGTCTGCGTCTTGTGGGCTCGACATAATGTTACACCGGTGCTGCCCGCAGACCAGACCCGTCCCCTGAGCTGAGGTGGGACGTAGGGATACACGCACCCGCAGCAAAGGGAGCGTGTCCGGAGTGTGGTGTTAGTGTTGCCAGGCCAGGTATAGTAGTGAAGACAATACTTGCCGGTACCGGTAGTAGAGAAGGAGTGGTTATTGCCGTTGCCAAGATCAGGGATGCCAGAAGTCACGAAGTCTGCTATGCCGCTATGTGTGCCTTCAGACACCGCCGCTGTGTGTGCATTCAGACACCGCTGCTATGTGTGCCTTCAGACACCGCCGCTATGTGTGCCTTCAGACACCGCTGCTATGTGTGCCTTCAGACACCGCTGCTATGTGTGCCTTCAGACACCGCCGCTATGTGTGCCTTCAGACACCGCTGCTATTTGTGCCTTCAGACACCGCCGCTGTGTGTGCATTCAGACACCGCTGCTATGTGTGCCTTCAGACACCGCTGCTATGTGTGCCTTCAGACACCGCCGCTATGTGTGCCTTCAGACACCGCTGCTATGTGTGGCTACAGACACCGCCGCTATGTGTGCCTTCAGACACCGCCGCTATGTGTGCCTTCAGACACCGCTGCTATGTGTGCCTTCAGTCACCGCTGCTATGTGTGCCTTCAGTCACCGCCGCTATGTGTGCCTTCAGACACCGCTGCTATGTGTGCCTTCAGACACCGCCGCTATGTGTGCCTTCAGACACCGCTGCTATGTGTGCCTTCAGACACCGCCGCTATGTGTGCCTTCAGACACCGCTGCTATGTGCGCCTTCAGACACCGCTGCTATGTGTGCCTTCAGACACCGCTGCTATGTGTGCCTTCAGACACCGCCGCTGTGTGCATTCAGACACCGCTGCTATGTGTGCCTTCAGACACCGCTGCTATGTGTGCCTTCAGACCCCGCCGCTATGTGTGCCTTCAGACACCGCCGCTGTGTGCATTCAGACACCGCCGCTATGTGTGCCTTCAGACACCGCTGCTATGTGTGCCTTCAGACACCGCCGCTATGTGTGCATTAAGACACCGCTGCTATGTGTGCCTTCAGACACCGCTGCTATGTGTGCCTTCAGACACCGCTGCTATGTGTGCATTCAGACACCGCTGCTATGTGTGCCTTCAGACACCGCCGCTATGTGTGCCTTAAGACACCGCCGCTGTGTGCATTCAGACACCGCCGCTATGTGTGCGTTCAGACACCGCTGCTATGTGTGCCTTCAGACACCGCCGCTGTGTGCATTCAGACACCGCCGCTATGTGTGCCTTCAGACACCGCTGCTATGTGTGCCTTCAGACACCGCTGCTATGTGTGCCTTCAGACACCGCTGCTATGTGTGAATTCAGACACAGCCGCTATGTGTGCCTTCAGACACCGCCGCTATGTGTGCCTTCAGACACCGCTGCTATGTGTGCCTTCAGACACCGCCGCTATGTGTGCCTTCAGACACCGCCGCTATGTGTGCCTTCAGACACCGCTGCTATGTGTGCCTTCAGACACCGCTGCTATGTGTGAATTCAGACACAGCCGCTATGTGTGCCTTCAGACACCGCTGCTATGTGTGCCTTCAGACACCGCCGCTATGTGTGCCTTCAGACACTGCCGCTATGTGTGCATTCAGACACCGCCGCTATGTGTGCCCTCAGACACCGCCGCTATGTGTGCCTTCAGACACCGCCGCTGTGTGCCTTCAGACACCGCCGCTATGTGTGCATTCAGACACCGCTGCTATGTGTGCCTTCAGACACCGCCGCTGTGTGCATTCAGACACCGCCGCTATGTGTGCCTTCAGACACCGCTGCAATGTGTGCCTTCAGACACCGCTGCAATGTGTGCCTTCAGACACCGCCGCTGTGTGCATTCAGACACCGCCGCTATGTGTGCCTTCAGACACCGCTGCTATGTGTGCCTTCAGACACCGCTGCTATGTGTGAATTCAGACACAGCCGCTATGTGTGCCTTCAGACACCGCCGCTATGTGTGCCTTCAGACACCGCTGCTATGTGTGCCTTCAGACACCGCTGCTATGTGTGAATTCAGACACAGCCGCTATGTGTGCCTTCAGACACCGCCGCTATGTGTGCCTTCAGACACCGCTGCTATGTGTGCCTTCAGACACCGCTGCTATGTGTGAATTCAGACACAGCCGCTATGTGTGCCTTCAGACACCGCCGCTATGTGTGCCTTCAGACACCGCCGCTATGTGTGCCTTCAGACACTGCCGCTATGTGTGCATTCAGACACCGCCGCTATGTGTGCCCTCAGACACCGCCGCTATGTGTGCCTTCAGACACCGCCGCTATGTGTGCCTTCAGACACTGCCGCTATGTGTGCATTCAGACACAGCCGCTATGTGTGCCTTCAGACACCGCTGCTATGTGTGCCTTCAGACACCGCCGCTATGTGTGCCTTCAGACACCGCTGCTATGTGTGCCTTCAGACACCGCCGCTATGTGTGCCTTCAGACACCGCCGCTATGTGTGCCTTCAGACACCGCCGCTATGTGTGCATTCAGACACTGCCGCTATGTGCGCCTTCAGACACCGCCGCTATGTGTGCCTTCAGACACCGCCGCTATGTGTGCCTTCAGACACCGCCGCTATGTGTGCCTTCAGACACAGCCGCTATGTGTGCCTTCAGACACCGCCGCTATGTGTGCCTTCAGACTCCGACACCGCCTCTATGTGTGCATTCAGACACCGCTGCTATGTGTGCCTTCAGACACCGCCGCTATGTGTGCCTTCAGTCACCGCCGCTATGTGTGCCTTCAGACACCGCCGCTATGTGTGCCTTCAGACACCGCCGCTATGTGTGCCTTCAGACACCGCCGCTATGTGTGCCTTCAGACACCGCCGCTATGTGTGCCTTCAGTCACCGCCGCTATGTGTGCCTTCAGTCACCGCCGCTATGTGTGCCTTCAGACACCGCCGCTATGTGTGCCTTCAGACACCGCCGCTATGTGTGCATTCAGACACCGCCGCTATGTGTGCCTTCAGACACCGCTGCTATGTGTGCCTTTAGACACAGCTGCTATGTGTGCCTTCAGACACCGCCGCTATGTGTGCCTTCAGTCACCGCCGCTATGTGTGCCTTCAGTCACCGCTGCTATGTGTGCCTTCAGTCACCGCCGCTATGTGTGCCTTCAGTCACCGCCGCTATGTGTGCCTTCAGACACCGCTGCTATGCCGCTATGTGTGCCTTCAGTCACCGCCGCTATGTGTGCCTTCAGACACCGCCGCTATGTGTGCCTTCAGACACCGCTGCTATGTGTGCCTTCAGTCACCGCCGCTATGTGTGCATTCAGACACCGCTGCTATGTGTGCATTCAGACACCGCTGCTATGTGTGCCTTCAGACACTGCTGCTATGTGTGCCTTCAGACACTGCTGCTATGTGTGCTTCAGACACCGCTGCTATGTGTGCATTCAGACACCGCCGCTACGTGTGCATTCAGACACCGCCGCTACGTGTGCATTCAGACACCGCCGCTACGTGTGCCTTCAGACACCGCCGCTATGTGTGCCTTCAGACACCGCCGCTATGTGTGCCTTCAGACACCGCTGCTATGTGTGCCTTCAGACACCGCCGCTATGTGTGCCTTCAGACACCGCTGCTATGTGTGCCTTCAGACACCGCCGCTATGTGTGCCTTCAGACACCGCCGCTATGTGTGCCTTCAGACACCGCCGCTATGTGTGCCTTCAGTCACCGCCGCTATGTGTGCCTTCAGACACTGCTGCTATGTGTGCCTTCAGACACCGCCGCTATGTGTGCCTTCAGACACCGCTGCTATGTGTGCCTTCAGACACCGCCGCTATGTGTGCCTTCAGACACCGCCGCTGTGTGTGCATTCAGACACCGCTGCTATGTGTGCCTTCAGACACCGCCGCTATGTGTGCCTTCAGACACTGCCGCTATGTGTGCCTTCAGACACAGCCGCTATGTGTGCCTTCAGACACCGCTGCTATGTGTGCCTTCAGACACCGCTGCTATGTGTGCATTCAGACACCGCCGCTATGTGTGCCTTCAGACACCGCTGCTATGTGTGCCTTCAGACACCGCCGCTATGTGTGCCTTCAGACACCGCCGCTATGTGTGCCTTCAGACACCGCTGCTATGCCGCTATGTGTGCCTTCAGACACCGCCGCTATGTGTGCCTTCAGACACCGCCGCTATGTGTGCCTTCAGACACCGCTGCTATGCCGCTATGTGTGCCTTCAGACACCGCCGCTATGTGTGCCTTCAGACACCGCTGCTATGTGTGCATTCAGACACCGCTGCTATGTGTGCCTTCAGACACCGCTGCTATGTGTGCCTTCAGACACCGCCGCTATGTGTGCCTTCAGACACCGCTGCTATGTGTGCCTTCAGACACCGCCGCTATGTGTGCCTTCAGACACCGCTGCTATGTGTGCATTCAGACACCGCTGCTATGTGTGCCTTCAGACACCGCCGCTATGTGTGCCTTCAGACACCCCCGCTATGTGTGCCTTCAGACACCGCCGCTATGTGTGCCTTCAGACACCGCCGCTATGTGTGCCTTCAGACACCGCTGCTATGTGTGCCTTCAGACACCGCCGCTATGTGTGCATTTAGACACCGCCGCTATGTGTGCCTTCAGACACCGCCGCTATGTGTGCCTTCAGACACCGCTGCTATGTGTGCCTTCAGACACCGCTGCTATGTGTGCCTTCAGACACTGCTGCTATGTGTGCCTTCAGACACCGCCGCTATGTGTGCCTTCAGACACCGCTGCTATGTGTGCCTTCAGACACCGCCGCTATGTGTGCATTCAGACACCGCCGCTATGTGTGCCTTCAGACACCGCTGCTATGTGTGCCTTCAGACTCCGACACCGCCGCTATGTGTGCATTCAGACACCGCCGCTATGTGTGCCTTCAGACACCGCTGCTATGTGTGCCTTCAGACTCCGACACCGCCGCTATGTGTGCCTTCAGACACCGCTGCTATGTGTGCCTTCAGACACCGCCGCTATGTGTGCATTCAGGCACCGCTGCTATGTGTGCATTCAGACACCGCCGCTATGTGTGCCTTCAGACACCGCCGCTATGTGTGCCTTCAGACACCGCTGCTATGTGTGCCTTCAGACACCGCTGCTATGTGTGCCTTCAGACACCGCCGCTATGTGTGCATTCAGGCACCGCCGCTATGTGTGCATTTAGACACCGCCGCTATGTGTGCCTTCAGACACCGCCGCTATGTGTGCCTTCAGACACCGCTGCTATGTGTGCCTTCAGACACCGCTGCTATGTGTGCCTTCAGACACCGCTGCTATGTGTGCCTTCAGACACCGCTGCTATGTGTGCCTTCAGACACCGCTGCTATGTGTGCCTTCAGACACTGCTGCTATGTGTGCCTTCAGACACCGCCGCTATGTGTGCCTTCAGACACCGCTGCTATGTGTGCCTTCAGACACCGCCGCTATGTGTGCATTCAGACACCGCCGCTATGTGTGCCTTCAGACACCGCTGCTATGTGTGCCTTCAGACTCCGACACCGCCGCTATGTGTGCCTTCAGACACCGCTGCTATGTGTGCCTTCAGTCACCGCCGCTATGTGTGCCTTCAGACACCGCCGCTATGTGTGCCTTCAGACACCGCCGCTATGTGTGCCTTCAGACACCGCCGCTATGTGTGCCTTCAGTCACCGCCGCTATGTGTGCCTTCAGTCACCGCCGCTATGTGTGCCTTCAGACACCGCCGCTATGTGTGCCTTCAGACACCGCCGCTATGTGTGCATTCAGACACCGCCGCTATGTGTGCCTTCAGACACCGCTGCTATGTGTGCCTTTAGACACAGCTGCTATGTGTGCCTTCAGACACCGCCGCTATGTGTGCCTTCAGTCACCGCCGCTATGTGTGCCTTCAGACACCGCCGCTATGTGTGCCTTCAGACACCGCTGCTATGTGTGCCTTCAGACACCGCCGCTATGTGTGCATTCAGACACCGCTGCTATGTGTGCCTTCAGACACCGCTGCTATGTGTGCCTTCAGACACCGCTGCTATGTGTGCCTTCAGTCACAGCCGCTATGTGTGCCTTCAGACACCGCTGCTATGTGTGCCTTCAGACACCGCCGCTGTGTGCATTCAGACACCGCCGCTATGTGTGCCTTCAGACACCGCTGCTATGTGTGCCTTCAGACACCTCCGCTATGTGTGCCTTCAGACACCGCTGCTATGTGTGCCTTCAGACACCGCCGCTATGTGTGCCTTCAGACACCGCTCACACCGCCGCTATGTGTGCCTTCAGACACCGCCGCTATGTGTGCCTTCAGACACCTCCGCTATGTGTGCCTTCAGACACCGCTGCTATGTGTGCCTTCAGACACCGCCGCTATGTGTGCCTTCAGACACCGCTCACACCGCCGCTATGTGTGCCTTCAGACACCGCCGCTATGTGTGCCTTCAGACACCGCTGCTATGTGTGCTTCAGACACTGCTGCTATGTGTGCTTCAGACACTGCTGCTATGTGTGCCTTCAGACACTGCTGCTATGTGTGCATTCAGACACCGCCGCTATGTGTGCCTTCAGACACCGCCGCTATGTGTGCCTTCAGACACTGCTGCTATGTGTGCTTCAGACACCGCCGCTACGTGTGCATTCAGACACCGCCGCTACGTGTGCCTTCAGACACCGCCGCTATGTGTGCCTTCAGACACCGCCGCTACGTGTGCCTTCAGACACCGCCGCTACGTGTGCCTTCAGACACCGCCGCTACGTGTGCATTCAGACACCGCCGCAACGTGTGCCTTCAGACACCGCTGCTATGTGTGCCTTCAGACACCGCCGCTGTGTGCATTCAGACACCGCCGCTATGTGTGCCTTCAGACACCGCCGCTATGTGTGCCTTCAGACACCGCCGCTATGTGTGCCTTCAGACACCGCCGCTATGTGTGCCTTCAGACACCGCCGCTATGTGTGCCTTCAGACACCGCCGCTATGTGTGCCTTCAGTCACCGCCGCTATGTGTGCCTTCAGACACTGCTGCTATGTGTGCCTTCAGACACCGCCGCTATGTGTGCCTTCAGACACCGCTGCTATGTGTGCATTCAGACACTGCCGCTATGTGTGCCTTCAGACACTGCCACTATGTGTGCCTTCAGACACAGCCGCTATGTGTGCCTTCAGACACCGCTGCTATGTGTGCCTTCAGACACCGCCGCTATGTGTGCATTCAGACACCGCCGCTATGTGTGCCTTCAGACACCGCCGCTATGTGTGCCTTCAGACACCGCCGCTATGTGTGCCTTCAGACACCGCCGCTGTGTGTGCCTTCAGACACCGCTGCTATGCCGCTATGTGTGCCTTCAGACACCGCCGCTATGTGTGCCTTCAGACACCGCTGCTATGTGTGCATTCAGACACCGCTGCTATGTGTGCCTTCAGACACCGCTGCTATGTGTGCCTTCAGACACCGCCGCTATGTGTGCCTTCAGACACCGCCGCTATGTGTGCCTTCAGACACCGCTGCTATGCCGCTATGTGTGCCTTCAGACACCGCCGCTATGTGTGCCTTCAGACACCGCTGCTATGTGTGCATTCAGACACCGCTGCTATGTGTGCCTTCAGACACCGCTGCTATGTGTGCCTTCAGACACCGCCGCTATGTGTGCCTTTAGACACCGCCGCTATGTGTGCCTTCAGACACCGCTGCTATGTGTGCCTTCAGACACCGCTGCTATGTGTGCCTTCAGACTCCGCCACCGCCGCTATGTGTGCCTTCAGACACCGCCGCTATGTGTGCCTTCAGACACCGCCGCTATGTGTGCATTCAGACACCGCCGCTATGTGTGCCTTCAGACACCGCCGCTATGTGTGCCTTCAGACACCGCCGCTATGTGTGCCTTCAGACACCGCCGCTGTGTGTGCCTTCAGACACCGCTGCTATGCCGCTATGTGTGCCTTCAGACACCGCCGCTATGTGTGCCTTCAGACACCGCTGCTATGTGTGCATTCAGACACCGCTGCTATGTGTGCCTTCAGACACCGCTGCTATGTGTGCCTTCAGACACCGCCGCTATGTGTGCCTTCAGACACCGCCGCTATGTGTGCCTTCAGACACCGCTGCTATGCCGCTATGTGTGCCTTCAGACACCGCCGCTATGTGTGCCTTCAGACACCGCTGCTATGTGTGCATTCAGACACCGCTGCTATGTGTGCCTTCAGACACCGCTGCTATGTGTGCCTTCAGACACCGCCGCTATGTGTGCCTTTAGACACCGCCGCTATGTGTGCCTTCAGACACCGCTGCTATGTGTGCCTTCAGACACCGCTGCTATGTGTGCCTTCAGACTCCGCCACCGCCGCTATGTGTGCCTTCAGACACCGCCGCTATGTGTGCCTTCAGACACCGCCGCTATGTGTGCCTTCAGACACCGCCGCTATGTGTGCCTTCAGACACCGCCGCTATGTGTGCCTTCAGACACCGCCGCTATGTGTGCCTTCAGACACCGCCGCTATGTGTGCCTTCAGTCACCGCCGCTATGTGTGCCTTCAGACACTGCTGCTATGTGTGCCTTCAGACACCGCCTTATGTGTGCCTTCAGACACCGCTGCTATGTGTGCATTCAGACACTGCCGCTATGTGTGCCTTCAGACACTGCCACTATGTGTGCCTTCAGACACAGCCGCTATGTGTGCCTTCAGACACCGCTGCTATGTGTGCCTTCAGACACCGCCGCTATGTGTGCATTCAGACACCGCCGCTATGTGTGCCTTCAGACACCGCCGCTATGTGTGCCTTCAGACACCGCCGCTATGTGTGCCTTCAGACACCGCCGCTGTGTGTGCCTTCAGACACCGCTGCTATGCCGCTATGTGTGCCTTCAGACACCGCCGCTATGTGTGCCTTCAGACACCGCTGCTATGTGTGCATTCAGACACCGCTGCTATGTGTGCCTTCAGACACCGCTGCTATGTGTGCCTTCAGACACCGCCGCTATGTGTGCCTTCAGACACCGCCGCTATGTGTGCCTTCAGACACCGCTGCTATGCCGCTATGTGTGCCTTCAGACACCGCCGCTATGTGTGCCTTCAGACACCGCTGCTATGTGTGCATTCAGACACCGCTGCTATGTGTGCCTTCAGACACCGCTGCTATGTGTGCCTTCAGACACCGCCGCTATGTGTGCCTTTAGACACCGCCGCTATGTGTGCCTTCAGACACCGCTGCTATGTGTGCCTTCAGACACCGCTGCTATGTGTGCCTTCAGACTCCGCCACCGCCGCTATGTGTGCCTTCAGACACCGCCGCTATGTGTGCCTTCAGACACCGCCGCTATGTGTGCCTTCAGACACCGCTGCTATGTGTGCCTTCAGACACCGCTGCTATGTGTGCCTTCAGACACCGCTGCTATGTGTGCCTTCAGACACCGCTGCTATGTGTGCCTTCAGACACCGCCGCTATGTGTGCCTTCAGTCACCGCCGCTATGTGTGCCTTCAGGCACTGCTGCTATGTGTGCCTTCAGACACCGCTGCTATGTGTGCCTTCAGTCACCGCCGCTATGTGTGCCTTCAGACACCGCCGCTATGTGTGCCTTCAGACACCGCCGCTATGTGTGCCTTCAGACACCGCTGCTATGTGTGCCTTCAGACACTGCCGCTACGTGTGCCTTCAGACACCGCCGCTATGTGTGCCTTCAGACACCGCTGCTATGTGTTCCTTCAGACACCGCTGCTATGTGTGCATTCAGACACCGCTGCTATGTGTGCATTCAGACACCGCTGCTATGTGTGCCTTCAGACACCGCTGCTATGTGTGCCTTCAGACACTGCTGCTATGTGTGCCTTCAGACACCGCCGCTATGTGTACCTTCAGACACCGCCGCTATGTGTGCCTTCAGACACCGCCGCTATGTGTGCCTTCAGACACCGCCGCTATGTGTGCCTTCAGACACCGCCGCTATGTGTGGCTTCAGACACCGCCGCTATGTGTGCCTTCAGACACCGCCGCTATGTGTGCCTTCAGTCACCGCCGCTATGTGTGCCTTCAGACACCGCCGCTATGTGTGCCTTCAGACACCGCCGCTATGTGTGCCTTCAGACACCGCTGCTATGTGTGCCTTCAGTCACCGCCGCTATGTGTGCCTTCAGACACCGCCGCTATGTGTGCCTTCAGACACTGCCGCTATGTGTGCCTTCAGTCACCGCCGCTATGTGTGCCTTCAGTCACCGCCGCTATGTGTGCCTTCAGACACCGCCGCTATGTGTGCCTTCAGACACCGCCGCTATGTGTGCCTTCAGACACCGCCGCTATGTGTGCCTTCAGACACCGCTGCTATGTGTTCCTTCAGACACCGCCGCTATGTGTGCCTTCAGACAACGCCGCTATGTGTGCCTTCAGACACTGCTGCTATGTGTGCCTTCAGACACCGCCGCTATGTGTGCCTTCAGACCCCGCTGCTATGTGTGCCTTCAGACACCGCCGCTATGTGTGCCTTCAGACACCGCTGCTATGTGTTTCTTCAGACACCGCTGCTATGTGTGCCTTCAGACACCGCTGCTATGTGTGCCTTCAGACACCGCCGCTATGTGTGCCTTCAGACACCGCCGCTATGTGTGCCTTCAGACACCGCCGCTATGTGTGCCTTCAGACCCCGCCGCTATGTGTGCCTTCAGTCACCGCCGCTATGTGTGCATTCAGACACCGCTGCTATGTGTGCCTTCAGACACCGCTGCTATGTGTGCCTTCAGACACCGCTGCTATGTGTGCCTTCAGACACCGACGCTGTGTGCCTTCAGACACCGACGCTATGTGTGCCTTCAGACACCGACGCTATGTGTGCCTTCAGACACCGCCGCTATGTGTGCCTTCAGACACCGCTGCTATGTGTGCCTTCAGACCCGCTGCTATGTGTGCCTTCAGACACCGCTGCTATGTGTGCCTTCAGACACCGCTGCTATGTGTGCCTTCAGACACCGCCGCTATGTGTGCCTTCAGTCACCGCCGCTATGTGTGCCTTCAGACACCGCTGCTATGTGTGCCTTCAGACACCGCTGCTATGTGTGCCTTCAGACACCGACGCTGTGTGCCTTCAGACACCGACGCTATGTGTGCCTTCAGACACCGACGCTATGTGTGCCTTCAGACACCGCCGCTATGTGTGCCTTCAGACACCGCTGCTATGTGTGCCTTCAGACCCGCTGCTATGTGTGCCTTCAGACACCGCTGCTATGTGTGCCTTCAGACACCGCTGCTATGTGTGCCTTCAGACACCGCCGCTATGTGTGCCTTCAGTCACCGCCGCTATGTGTGCCTTCAGACACTGCTGCTATGTGTGCCTTCAGACACCGCCGCTATGTGTGCCTTCAGTCACCGCCGCTATGTGTGCCTTCAGACACCGCCGCTATGTGTGCCTTCAGACACCGCTGCTATGTGTGCCTTCAGACACTGCCGCTATGTGTGCCTTCAGACACCGCCGCTATGTGTGCCTTCAGAAACCGCTGCTATGTGTGCCTTCAGACACCGCTGCTATGTGTGCCTTCAGACACCGCCGCTATGTGTGCCTTCAGACACCGCCGCTATGTGTGCCTTCAGACACCGCCGCTATGTGTGCCTTCAGTCACCGCCGCTATGTGTGCCTTCAGACACTGCTGCTATGTGTGCCTTCAGACACCGCTGCTATGTGTGCCTTCAGTCACCGCCGCTATGTGTGCCTTCAGACACCGCCGCTATGTGTGCCTTCAGACACCGTCGCTATGTGTGCCTTCAGACACCGCCGCTATGTGTGCCTTCAGACACCGCCGCTATGTGTGCCTTCAGACACCGCAGCTATGTGTGCATTCAGACACTGCCTCTATGTGTGTATTCAGACACCGCCGCTATGTGTGCCTTCAGACACCGCCGCTATGTGTGCCTTCAGACACCGCCGCTATGTGTGCCTTCAGACACTGCTGCTATGTGTGCCTTCAGACACCGCTGCTATGTGTGCCTTCAGACACCGCAGCTATGTGTGCCTTCAGACACTGCCGCTATGTGTGCCTTCAGACACTGCCGCTATGTGTGCCTTCAGACACTGCCGCTATGTGTGCCTTCAGACACCGCCGCTATGTGTGCCTTCAGACACCGCTGCTATGTGTGCCTTCAGACGCCGCCGCCGCTATGTGTGCCTTCAGACTCCGCCACCGCCGCTATGTGTGCCTTCAGTCACCGCCGCTATGTGTGCCTTCAGACACCGCTGCTATGTGTGCCTTCAGACACCGCTGCTATGTGTGCCTTCAGACACCGCCGCTATGTGTGCCTTCAGTCACCGCCGCTATGTGCGCCTTCAGACACCGCCGCTATGTGTGCCTTCAGACACCGCTGCTATGTGTGCCTTCAGACACCGCCGCTATGTGTGCCTTCAGTCACCGCCGCTATGTGTGCCTTCAGACACCGCTGCTATGTGTGCCTTCAGACACCGCTGCTATGTGTGCCTTCAGTCACCGCCGCTATGTGTGCCTTCAGACACCGCCGCTATGTGTGCCCTCAGACACCGCTGCTATGTGTGCCTTCAGACACCGCCGCTATGTGTGCCTTCAGACACAGCTGCTATGTGTGCCTTCAGACACCGCTGCTATGTGCGCCATCAGACACCGCCGCTATGTGTGCCTTCAGACACCGCCGCTATGTGTGCCTTCAGACACCGCCGCTATGTGTGCATTCAGACACCGCCGCTATGTGTGCATTCAGACACCGCCGCTATGTGTGCCTTCAGACACCGCTGCTATGTGTGCCTTCAGACCCCGCTGCTATGTGTGCATTCAGACACCGCCGCTATGTGTGCCTTCAGTCACCGCCGCTATGTGTGCCTTCAGACCCCGCTGCTATGTGTGCATTCAGACACCGCTGCTATGTGTGCCTTCAGACACCGCTGCTATGTGTGCCTTCAGACACCGCTGCTGTGTGCCTTCAGACACTGCCGCTATGTGTGCCTTCAGACACCGCTGCTATGTGTGCCTTTTGACTCTATTTGTGCTGACAGGACTGTCATATGTGTCTAGCACACATCTTGCATACGTTGTATCTGAATTTGGACCATGTTCATATTACAGTATGTCTGCAATCTATATGTGACTGAGATCTGTACCTATATACATTTAGGATCTCTTTCTCTACATTCATTGAAGTGATTGCAGTCCCTGCAGTGTATTTGGATGTTATCTCTCTGACCCAGGACAGGACCCAGGTGGGAGACACTGTGTATGTAAGGTATCGATGTGAGACATCTTTCCATGATATCCTGCTTGCAGTTGCACTAGGAGCACGCCATGTTTTCCTGCGGGGGAAATTGTGTTAGTACACACTCGTGGGCACTTCTTGTAGGATACTCACCTTTTGTCCCGGGACATTCATTATCTGTCCCTTGGCCCAATACTGTATATAGTGCTTCAGAGCTTTATAATGAGGTATAGCAGCTATTATCGTGTCTCTTTGGCTCGCGTGCAGGGGACCTATGCCGTGTTTTCCGATTTTCGGTCCTATTTGAAGCTTTTGATGTGACATTTAATACACGATGATATTGCGCCGGGGTAATCCTGAGCGCTGCTATCTGGGCGTCTGCTCCTCGCTCTTTCACGTGATTCCCGGCCTTGTCGCACCGCGGACATCGCACATTTGACGCACATTTGACAGTCTGAATAGGCCCCGGTGTGTGTGTTTGCGTTAGGATATCCCCGCTGATCCCGGGAGACGGAAATAAAGGACAGCGAGCACTACAGCTTTACAAGACTGTCACACACACAGCTATCTGTCACACACACACACACACACACACACACACACACACACACACACACACACACACACACACACACACACACACACACACACACACACACACACACACACACACACACACACACACAGCTATCTGTCACACACACACACACACACACACACACACACACACACACACACACACACACACACACACACACACACAGCTATCTGACACACACACACACACACACACACACACGTATGTCACACACACACACACACACACACACACACAGCTATATGTCACACACACACACAGCTATCTGTCACACACACACGCACACACACAGCTATCTGTCACAAACACACGCACACACACAGCTATCTGTCACACACACACACACACACACACATATATCTATCTGTCTCACACACACACAGCTATCTGTCACACACACACACAGCTATCTGTCACACACACACACATAGCTATCTGTCACACACACACACACACACACACACACACACACACACACACACACACACACACACACACACACACACACACACACACACACACACACACACACACACACACACACACACACAGCTATCTGTCTCACACACACACACAGCTATCTGTCACACACACACACAGCTATCTGTCTCACACACACACAGCTATCTGTCACACACGCGCACACACAGCTGTCAC
Source organism: Ascaphus truei (assembly GCF_040206685.1). Taxonomy (NCBI): domain Eukaryota; kingdom Metazoa; phylum Chordata; class Amphibia; order Anura; family Ascaphidae; genus Ascaphus; species Ascaphus truei. The sequence continues at coordinate 18,720 of NW_027454564.1, read as the reverse complement.
TCCCCGGCGCTCCATTACCTCCCCAGCGCTCCCTTACCTCCCCGGCACTCCCTCCCCGGCGCTCCCTTACCTCCCCGGCACTCCCTCCCCAGCGCTACCTCCTCGGCGCTCCCTTACCTCCCCGGCGCTACCTCCCCGGCTCTCCCTTACCTCCCCGGCGCTACCTCCTCGGCGCTCCCTTACCTCCCCGGCGCTACCTCCCCGGCTCTCCCTTACCTCCCCGGCGCTCCCTCCCCGGCGCTACCTCCCCGGCACTCCCTCCCCGGCTCTCCCTTACCTCCCCGGCGCTCCCTTACCTCCCTGGCGCTACCTCCTCGGCGCTCCCTTACCTCCCCGGCGCTACCTCCCCGGCTCTCCCTTACCTCCCCGGCGCTCCCTCCCCGGCGCTACCTCCCCGGCACTCCCTCCCCGGCTCTCCCTTACCTCCCCGGCGCTCCCTTACCTCCCTGGCGCTACCTCCCCGGTGCTCCCTTACCTCCTCGGCGCTTCCTTACCTCCCCGGCGCTACCTCCTCGGCGCTCCCTTACCTCCCCGGCGCTACCTCGTCGGCGCTCCCTTACCTCCCCGGCGCTACCTCCCCGGCGCTCCCTTACCTCCCCGGCGCTACCTCCCCGGCGCTCCCTTACCTCCCCGGCGCTACCTTCCCGGCGCTCCCTTACCTCCCCGGCGCTACCTCCCCGGCGCTCCCTTACCTCCCTGGCGCTCCCTTACCTCCCCGGCGCTCCCTCCCCGGCCGCTGGGGGGCCAAGCAGCCGCCTCGGATCTGCGCCAGTCCCACTCTCCACCACCACACACACACACACACACACACACACACACACACACACACACACACACACACACACACACACACACACACACACCTTTACATGTTACACTCACATTCTTCCCAATCAGTAACAGCCTTTCCCAACAATGTGGCAATGGTGTGTATCTCCCCCAAACTGGGGGTATCCCTCGGGGTATACAGGGGAGCAATGTGGGGGTATCCCTCCGGGTATACAGGGGAGCGCAATGTGGGGGTATCCCTCCGGGTATATAGGGGAGTGCAATGTGGGGGTATCCCTCGGGGTATACAGGGGTGCAATGTGGGGGTATCCCTCGGGGTATACAGGGGAGCGCAATGTGGGGGTGTCCCTCGGGGTATACAGGGGAGCGCAATGTGGGGGTGTCCATCGGGGTATACAGGGGAGCGCAATGTGGGGGTATCCCTCGGGGTATACAACGGCCGTGCAATGTGGGGGTGTCCCTCGGGGTATACAGGGGCCGTGCAATGTGGGGGTGTCCCTTGGGGTATACAGGGGAGCGCAATGTGGGGGTATCCCTCGGGGTATACAGGGGCCATGCAATGTGGGGGTATCCCTCGGGGTATACAGGGGAGCGCAATGTGGGGGTGTCCCTCGGGGTATACAGGGGCCGTGCAATGTGGGGGTATCCCTCGGGGTATACAGGGGCCGTGCAATGTGGGGGTGTCCCTCGGGGTATACAGGGGCCGTGCAATGTGGGGGTATCCCTCGGGGTATACAGGGGCCGTGCAATGTGGGGGTGTCCCTCGGGGTATACAGGGGAGCGCAATGTGGGAGTGTCCCTCGGGGTATACAGGGGTGTGCAATGTGGGGGTATCCCTTGGGGTATACAGGGCCGTGCAATGTGGGGGTATCCCTCGGGGTATACAGGGGTGCAATGTGGGGGTGTCCCTTGGGGTATACAGGGGAGCGCAATGTGGGGGTATCCCTCGGGGTATACAGGGGCCGTGCAATGTGGGGGTATCCCTCGGGGTATACAGGGGTCGCGCAATGTTGGGGTGTCCCTCGGGGTATACAGGGGATGTGCAATGTGGGGGTATCCCTCGGGGTATACAGGGCCGTGCAATGTGGGGGTATCCCTCAGGGTATACAGGGGTGCAATGTGGGGGTGTCCCTCGGGGTATACAGGGGTGCAATGTGGGGGTGTCCCTCGGGGTATACAGGGGAGAGCAATGTGGGGGTGTCCCTCGGGGTATACAGGGGAGCGCAATGTGGGGGTATCCCTCGGGGTATACAGGGGCCGTGCAATGTGGGGGTATCCTTCGGGGTATACAGGGGAGCACAATGTGGGGGTGTCCCTCGGGGTATACAGGGGCCGTGCAATGTGGGGGTATCCCTCGGGGTATACAGGGGCCGTGCAATGTGGGGGTATCCCTCGGGGTATACAGGGGTCGCGCAATGTGGGGGTGTCCCTCGGGGTATACAGGGGTCGCGCAATGTGGGGGTGTCCCTCGGGGTATACAGGGGTGTGCAATGTGGGGGTATCCCTCGGGGTATACAGGGCCGTGCAATGTGGGGGTATCCCTCGGGGTATACAGGGGTGCAATGTGGGGGTGTCCCTCGGGGTATACAGGGGTGCAATGTGGGGGTATCCCTCGGGGTATACAGGGCCGTGCAATGTGGGGGTATCCCTCGGGGTATACAGGGGAGTGCAATGTGGGGGTATCCCTCGGGGTATACAGGGGTGCAATGTGGGGGTATCCCTCGGGGTATACAGGGGCCGTGCAATGTGGGGGTGTCCCTCGGGGCATACAGGGGTGCAATGTGGGGGTGTCCCTCGGGGTATACAGGGGCCGTGCAATGTGGGGGTGTCCCTCGGGGTATACAGGGGCCGTGCAATGTGGGGGTGTCCCTCGGGGTATACAGGGGTGTGCAATGTGGGGGTGTCCCTCGGGGTATACAGGGGTCGTGCAATGTGGGGGTGTCCCTCGGGGTATACAGGGGAGCGCAATGTGGGGGTGTCCCTCGGGGTATACAGGGGAGCGCAATGTGGGGGTGTCCCTCGGGGTATACAGGGGAGCAATGTGGGGGTATCCCTCGGGGTATACAGGGGCCGTGCAATGTGGGGGTGTCCCTCGGGGTATAAAGGGGTGCAATGTGGGGGTGTCCCTCGGGGTATACAGGGGAGCGCAATGTGGGGGTATCCCTCGGGGTATACAGGGGTCGTGCAATGTGGGGGTGTCCCTCGGGGTATACAGGGGAGCGCAATGTGGGGTATCCCTCGGGGTATACAGGGGAGCGCAATGTGGGGGTATCCCTCAGGGTATACAGGGGAGCGCAATGTGGGGGTATCCCTCGGGGTATACAGGGGTCGTGCAATGTGGGGGTTTCCCTCGGGGTATACAGGGGTCGTGCAATGTGGGGGTGTCCCTCGGGGTATACAGGGGAGCGCAATGTGGGGTATCCCTCGGGGTATACAGGGGAGCGCAATGTGGGGGTATCCCTCAGGGTATACAGGGGAGCGCAATGTGGGGGTATCCCTCGGGGTATACAGGGGTCGTGCAATGTGGGGGTTTCCCTCGGGGTATACAGGGGTGCAATATGGGGGTATCCCTCGGGGTATACAGGGGAGCGCAATGTGGGGGTATCCCTCGGAGTATACAGGGGAGCACAATGTGGGGGTATCCCTCGGGGTATACAGGGGAGCGCAATGTGGGGGTGTCCCTCGGGGTATACAGGGGATGTGCAATGTGGGGGTATCCCTCGGGGTATACAGGGGTCGTGCAATGTGGGGGTATCACTCGGGGTATACAGGGGAGCGCAATGTGGGGGTGTCCCTCGGGGTATACAGGGGAGCAATGTGGGGGTATCCCTCGGGGTATACAGGGGCCGTGCAATGTGGGGGTGTCCCTCGCGGTATACAGGGGTCGTGCAATGTGGGGGTGTCCCTCGGGGTATACAGGGGCCGTGCAATGTGGGGGTGTCCCTCGCGGTATACAGGGGAGCAATGTGGGGGTATCCCTCGGGGTATACAGGGGAGCGCAATGTGGGGGTATCCCTCGGGGTATACAGGGGAGCAATGTGGGGGTGTCCCTCGGGGTATACAGGGGCCATGCAATGTGGGGGTATCCCTCGGGGTATACAGGGGAGCGCAATATGGGGGTATCCCTCGGGGTATACAGAGGCCGTGCAATGTGGGGGTGTCCCTCGGGGTATACAGGGGAGCAATGTGGGGGTATCCCTCGGGGTATACAGGGGCCGTGCAATGTGGGGGTATCCCTCGGGGTATACAGGGGTGCAATGTGGGGGTATCCCTCGGGGTATACAGGGGCCGTGCAATGTGGGGGTATCACTCGGGATATACAGGGGAGCGCAATGTGGGGGTGTCCCTCGGGGTATACAGGGGAGCGCAATGTGGGGGTGTCCCTCGGGGTATACAGGGGCCGTGCAATGTGGGGGTATCCCTCGGGGTATACAGGGGTCGCGCAATGTTGGGGTGTCCCTCGGGGTATACAGGGGATGTGCAATGTGGGGGTATCCCTCGGGGTATACAGGGCCGTGCAATGTGGGGGTATCCCTCAGGGTATACAGGGGTGCAATGTGGGGGTGTCCCTCGGGGTATACAGGGGTGCAATGTGGGGGTGTCCCTCGGGGTATACAGGGGAGAGCAATGTGGGGGTGTCCCTCGGGGTATACAGGGGAGCGCAATGTGGGGGTATCCCTCGGGGTATACAGGGGCCGCGCAATGTGGGGGTGTCCCTCGGGGTATACAGGGGCCGTGCAATGTGGGGGTATCCTTCGGGGTATACAGGGGAGCACAATGTGGGGGTGTCCCTCGGGGTATACAGGGGCCGTGCAATGTGGGGGTATCCCTCGGGGTATACAGGGGCCGTGCAATGTGGGGGTATCCCTCGGGGTATACAGGGGTCGCGCAATGTGGGGGTGTCCCTCGGGGTATACAGGGGTCGCGCAATGTGGGGGTGTCCCTCGGGGTATACAGGGGTGTGCAATGTGGGGGTATCCCTCGGGGTATACAGGGCCGTGCAATGTGGGGGTATCCCTCGGGGTATACAGGGGTGCAATGTGGGGGTGTCCCTCGGGGTATACAGGGGTGCAATGTGGAGGTATCCCTCGGGGTATACAGGGCCGTGCAATGTGGGGGTATCCCTCGGGGTATACAGGGGAGTGCAATGTGGGGGTATCCCTCGGAGTATACAGGGGAGCAATGTGGGGGTATCCCTCGGGGTATACAGGGGCCGTGCAATGTGGGGGTGTCCCTCGGGGTATACAGGGGTGCAATGTGGGGGTATCCCTCGGGGTATACAGGGGCCGCGCAATGTGGGGGTATCCCTCGGGGTATACAGGGGTGTGCAATGTGGGGGTATCCCTCGGGGTATACAGGGGTGTGCAATGTGGGGGTATCCCTCGGGGTATACAGGGCTGTGCAATGTGGGGGTATCCCTCGGGGTATACAGGGGTGCAATGTGGGGGTGTCCCTCGGGGTATACAGGGGTGCAATGTGGGGGTGTCCCTCGGGGTATACAGGGGCCGTGCAATGTGGGGGTGTCCCTCGGGGTATACAGGGGCCGTGCAATGTGGGGGTGTCCCTCGGGGTATACAGGGGTGTGCAATGTGGGGGTGTCCCTCGGGGTATACAGGGGCCGTGCAATGTGGGGGTGTCCCTCGGGGTATACAGGGGAGCGCAATGTGGGGGTGTCCCTCGGGGTATACAGGGGAGCAATGTGGGGGTATCCCTCGGGGTATACAGGGGCCGTGCAATGTGGGGGTGTCCCTCGGGGTATAAAGGGGTGCAATGTGGGGGTGTCCCTCGGGGTATACAGGGGAGCGCAATGTGGGGGTATCCCTCGGGGTATACAGGGGTCGTGCAATGTGGGGGTGTCCCTCGGGGTATACAGGGGAGCGCAATGTGGGGGTATCACTCGGGGTATACAGGGGTCGTGCAATGTGGGGGTTTCCCTCGGGGTATACAGGGGTGCAATATGGGGGTATCCCTCGGGGTATACAGGGGAGCGCAATGTGGGGGTATCCCTCGGAGTATACAGGGGAGCACAATGTGGGGGTATCCCTCGGGGTATACAGGGGAGCGCAATGTGGGGGTGTCCCTCGGGGTATACAGGGGATGTGCAATGTGGGGGTGTCCCTCGGGGTATACAGGGGAGCAATGTGGGGGTGTCCCTCGGGGTATACAGGGGAGCGCAATGTGGGGGTGTCCCTCGGGGTATACAGGGGAGCGCAATGTGGGGGTGTCCCTCGGGGTATACAGGGGAGCGCAATGTGGGGGTATCCCTCGGGGTATACAGGGGTCGTGCAATGTGGGGGTATCACTCGGGGTATACAGGGGAGCGCAATATGGGGGTGTCCCTCGGGGTATACAGGGGAGCAATGTGGGGGTATCCCTCGGGGTATACAGGGGCCGTGCAATGTGGGGGTGTCCCTCGCGGTATACAGGGGTCGTGCAATGTGGGGGTGTCCCTCTGGGTATACAGGGGCCGTGCAATGTGGGGGTGTCCCTCGCGGTATACAGGGGAGCAATGTGGGGGTATCCCTCGGGGTATACAGGGGCCATGCAATGTGGGGGTATCCCTCGGGGTATACAGGGGAGCGCAATATGGGGGTATCCCTCGGGGTATACAGGGGCCGTGCAATGTGGGGGTGTCCCTCGCGGTATACAGGGGTCGTGCAATGTGGGGGTGTCCCTCGGGGTATACAGGGGAGCAATGTGGGGGTGTCCCTCGGGGTATACAGGGGAGCAATGTGGGGGTATCCCTCGGGGTATACAGGGGCCGTGCAATGTGGGGGTATCCCTCGGGGTATACAGGGGAGCGCAATGTGGGGGTATCCCTCGGGGTATACAGGGGCCGTGCAATGTGGGGGTATCACTCGGGATATACAGGGGAGCGCAATGTGGGGGTGTCCCTCGGGGTATACAGGGGCCGTGCAATGTGGGGGTGTCCCTCGGGGTATACAGGGGCCGTGCAATGTGGGGGTGTCCCTCGGGGTATACAGGGGCCGTGCAATGTGGGGGTGTCCCTCGGGGTATACAGGGGAGCAATGTGGGGTATCCCTCGGGGTATACAGGGGAGCAATGCGGGGGTATCCCTCGGGGTATACAGGGGTGCAATGTGGGGGTATCCCTCGGGGTATACAGGGGCTGTGCAATGTGGGGGTATCCCTCGGGGTATACAGGGGAGCGCAATGTGGGGGTATCCCTTGGGGTATACAGGGGAGCGCAATGTGGGGGTATCCCTCGGGGTATACAGGGGAGCGCAATGTGGGGGTATCCCTCGGGGTATACAGGGGTCGTGCAATGTGGGGGTGTCCCTCGGGGTATACAGGGGAGCAATGTGGGGGTGTCCCTCGGGGTATACAGGGGCGCAATGTGGGGGTATCCCTCGGGGTATACAGGGGAGCGCAATGTGGGGGTATCCCTCGGGGTATACAGGGGAGCGCAATGTGGGGGTATCCCTCGGGGTATACAGGGGAGCGCAATGTGGGGGTATCCCTCGGGGTATACAGGGGTCGTGCAATGTGGGGGTATCCCTCGGGGTATACAGGGGTGCAATGTGGGGGTGTCCCTCGGGGTATACAGGGATGCAATGTGGGGGTGTCCCTCGGGGTATACAGGGGCCGTGCAATGTGGGGGTATCCCTCGGGGTATACAGGGGATGTGCAATGTGAGGGTATCCCTCGGGGTATACAGGGGTCGCGCAATGTGGGGGTGTCCCTCGGGGTATACAGGGGAGCAATGTGGGGGTGTCCCTCGGGGTATACAGGGGTGCAATGTGGGGGTGTCCCTCGGGGTATACAGGGGCCGTGCAATGTGGGGGTGTCCCTCGGGGTATACAGGGGAAGGCAATGTGGGGGTGTCCCTCGGGGTATACAGGGGTGCAATGTGGGGGTATCCCTCGGGGTATACAGGGGATGCGCAATGTGGGGGTATCCCTCGGGGTATACAGGGGCCGTGCAATGTGGGGGTGTCCCTCGGGGTATACAGGGGTGTGCAATGTGGGGGTATCCCTCGGGGTATACAGGGGAGCGCAATGTGGGGGTATCCCTCGGGGTATACAGGGGAGCGCAATGTGGGGGTGTCCCTCGGGGTATACAGGGGAGCGCAATGTGAGGGTATCCCTCAGGGTATACAGGGGCCGCGCAATGTGGGGGTGTCCCTCGGGGTATACAGGGGAGCAATGTGGGGGTGTCCCTCGGGGTATACAGGGGCCGTGCAATGTGGGGGTATCCCTCGGGGTATACAGGGGTCGTGCAATGTGGGGGTGTCCCTCGGGGTATACAGGGGTGCAATGTGGGGGTGTCCCTCGGGGTATACAGGGGCCGTGCAATGTGGGGGTGTCCCTCGGGGTATACAGGGGCCGTGCAATGTGGGGGTATCCCTCGGGGTATACAGGGGAGCGCAATGTGGGGGTGTCCCTCGGGGTATACAGGGGAGCGCAATGTGGGGGTGTCCCTCGGGGTATACAGGGGAGCGCAATGTGGGGGTATCCCTCGGGGTATACAGGGGAGCGCAATGTGGGGGTATCCCTCGGGGTATACAGGGGCCGCGCAATGTGGGGGTGTCCCTCGGTGTATACAGGGAAGCAATGTGGGGGTGTCCCTCGGGGTATACAGGGGCCGTGCAATGTGGGGGTATCCCTCGGGGTATACAGGGGAGCGCAATATGGGGGTATCCCTCGGGGTATACAGGGGCCGCGCAATGTGGGGGTGTCCCTCGGGGTATACAGGGGAGCAATGTGGGGGTATCCCTCGGGGTATACAGGGGTGTGCAATGTGGGGGTATCCCTCGGGGTATACAGGGGCCGCGCAATGTGGGGGTGTCCCTCGGGGTATACAGGGGTGCAATGTGGGGGTATCCCTCGGGGTATACAGGGGTGTGCAATGTGGGGGTATCCCTCGGGGTATACAGGGGTGCAATGTGGGGGTATCCCTCGGGGTATACAGGGGTGTGCAATGTGGGGGTATCCCTCGGGGTATACAGGGCCGTGCAATGTGGGGGTATCCCTCGGGGTATACAGGGGTGCAATGTGGGGGTGTCCCTCGGGGTATACAGGGGTGCAATGTGGGGGTGTCCCTCGGGGTATACAGGGGCCGTGCAATGTGGGGGTGTCCCTCGGGGTATACAGGGGCCGTGCAATGTGGGGGTGTCCCTCGGGGTATACAGGGGTGTGCAATGTGGGGGTGTCCCTCGGGGTATACAGGGGCCGTGCAATGTGGGGGTGTCCCTCGGGGTATACAGGGGAGCGCAATGTGGGGGTGTCCCTCGGGGTATACAGGGGAGCAATGTGGGGGTATCCCTCGGGGTATACAGGGGCCGTGCAATGTGGGGGTGTCCCTCGGGGTATATAGGGGTGCAATGTGGGGGTGTCCCTCGGGGTATACAGGGGAGCGCAATGTGGGGGTATCCCTCGGGGTATACAGGGGTCGTGCAATGTGGGGGTGTCCCTCGGGGTATACAGGGGAGCGCAATGTGGGGGTATCACTCGGGGTATACAGGGGTCGTGCAATGTGGGGGTTTCCCTCGGGGTATACAGGGGTGCAATATGGGGGTATCCCTCGGGGTATACAGGGGAGCGCAATGTGGGGGTATCCCTCGGAGTATACAGGGGAGCACAATGTGGGGGTATCCCTCGGGGTATACAGGGGAGCGCAATGTGGGGGTGTCCCTCGGGGTATACAGGGGATGTGCAATGTGGGGGTGTCCCTCGGGGTATACAGGGGGAGCAATGTGGGGGTGTCCCTCGGGGTATACAGGGGAGCGCAATGTGGGGGTGTCCCTCGGGGTATACAGGGGAGCGCAATGTGGGGGTGTCCCTCGGGGTATACAGGGGAGCGCAATGTGGGGGTATCCCTCGGGGTATACAGGGGTCGTGCAATGTGGGGGTATCACTCGGGGTATACAGGGGAGCGCAATATGGGGGTGTCCCTCGGGGTATACAGGGGAGCAATGTGGGGGTATCCCTCGGGGTATACAGGGGCCGTGCAATGTGGGGGTGTCCCTCGCGGTATACAGGGGTCGTGCAATGTGGGGGTGTCCCTCGGGGTATACAGGGGCCGTGCAATGTGGGGGTGTCCCTCGCGGTATACAGGGGAGCAATGTGGGGGTATCCCTCGGGGTATACAGGGGCCATGCAATGTGGGGGTATCCCTCGGGGTATACAGGGGAGCGCAATATGGGGGTATCCCTCGGGGTATACAGGGGCCGTGCAATGTGGGGGTGTCCCTCGCGGTATACAGGGGTCGTGCAATGTGGGGGTGTCCCTCGGGGTATACAGGGGAGCAATGTGGGGGTGTCCCTCGGGGTATACAGGGGAGCAATGTGGGGGTATCCCTCGGGGTATACAGGGGCCGTGCAATGTGGGGGTATCCCTCGGGGTATACAGGGGAGCGCAATGTGGGGGTATCCCTCGGGGTATACAGGGGCCGTGCAATGTGGGGGTATCACTCGGGATATACAGGGGAGCGCAATGTGGGGGTGTCCCTCGGGGTATACAGGGGCCGTGCAATGTGGGGGTGTCCCTCGGGGTATACAGGGGCCGTGCAATGTGGGGGTATCCCTCGGGGTATACAGGGGCCGTGCAATGTGGGGGTGTCCCTCGGGGTATACAGGGGCCGTGCAATGTGGGGGTATCCCTCGGGGTATACAGGGGAGCAATGTGGGGTATCCCTCGGGGTATACAGGGGAGCAATGCGGGGGTATCCCTCGGGGTATACAGGGGTGCAATGTGGGGGTATCCCTCGGGGTATACAGGGGCTGTGCAATGTGGGGGTGTCCCTCGGGGTATACAGGGGAGCGCAATGTGGGGGTATCCCTCGGGGTATACAGGGGAGCGCAATGTGGGGGTATCCCTTGGGGTATACAGGGGAGCGCAATGTGGGGGTATCCCTCGGGGTATACAGGGGAGCGCAATGTGGGGGTATCCCTCGGGGTATACAGGGGTCGTGCAATGTGGGGGTGTCCCTCGGGGTATACAGGGGAGCAATGTGGGGGTGTCCCTCGGGGTATACAGGGGCGCAATGTGGGGGTATCCCTCGGGGTATACAGGGGAGCGCAATGTGGGGGTATCCCTCGGGGTATACAGGGGAGCGCAATGTGGGGGTATCCCTCGGGGTATACAGGGGAGCGCAATGTGGGGGTATCCCTCGGGGTATACAGGGGTCGTGCAATGTGGGGGTATCCCTCGGGGTATACAGGGGTGCAATGTGGGGGTGTCCCTCGGGGTATACAGGGTTGCAATGTGGGGGTGTCCCTCGGGGTATACAGGGGCCGTGCAATGTGGGGGTATCCCTCGGGGTATACAGGGGATGTGCAATGTGAGGGTATCCCTCGGGGTATACAGGGGTCGCGCAATGTGGGGGTGTCCCTCGGGGTATACAGGGGAGCAATGTGGGGGTGTCCCTCGGGGTATACAGGGGTGCAATGTGGGGGTGTCCCTCGGGGTATACAGGGGCCGTGCAATGTGGGGGTGTCCCTCGGGGTATACAGGGGAAGGCAATGTGGGGGTGTCCCTCGGGGTATACAGGGGTGCAATGTGGGGGTATCCCTCGGGGTATACAGGGGATGCGCAATGTGGGGGTATCCCTCGGGGTATACAGGGGCCGTGCAATGTGGGGGTGTCCCTCGGGGTATACAGGGGTGTGCAATGTGGGGGTATCCCTCGGGGTATACAGGGGAGCGCAATGTGGGGGTATCCCTCGGGGTATACAGGGGAGCGCAATGTGGGGGTGTCCCTCGGGGTATACAGGGGAGCGCAATGTGAGGGTATCCCTCAGGGTATACAGGGGCCGCGCAATGTGGGGGTGTCCCTCGGGGTATACAGGGGAGCAATGTGGGGGTGTCCCTCGGGGTATACAGGGGCCGTGCAATGTGGGGGTATCCCTCGGGGTATACAGGGGTCGTGCAATGTGGGGGTGTCCCTCAGGGTATACAGGGGTGCAATGTGGGGGTGTCCCTCGGGGTATACAGGGGCCGTGCAATGTGGGGGTGTCCCTCGGGGTATACAGGGGCCGTGCAATGTGGGGGTATCCCTCGGGGTATACAGGGGAGCGCAATGTGGGGGTGTCCCTCGGGGTATACAGGGGAGCGCAATGTGGGGGTGTCCCTCGGGGTATACAGGGGAGCGCAATGTGGGGGTATCCCTCGGGGTATACAGGGGAGCGCAATGTGGGGGTATCCCTCGGGGTATACAGGGGCCGCGCAATGTGGGGGTGTCCCTCGGTGTATACAGGGAAGCAATGTGGGGGTGTCCCTCGGGGTATACAGGGGCCGTGCAATGTGGGGGTATCCCTCGGGGTATACAGGGGAGCGCAATATGGGGGTATCCCTCGGGGTATACAGGGGCCGCGCAATGTGGGGGTGTCCCTCGGGGTATACAGGGGAGCAATGTGGGGGTATCCCTCGGGGTATACAGGGGTGTGCAATGTGGGGGTATCCCTCGGGGTATACAGGGGCCGCGCAATGTGGGGGTGTCCCTCGGGGTATACAGGGGTGCAATGTGGGGGTATCCCTCGGGGTATACAGGGGTGTGCAATGTGGGGGTATCCCTCGGGGTATACAGGGGTGCAATGTGGGGGTATCCCTCGGGGTATACAGGGGAGCGCAATGTGGGGGTGTGCCTCGGGATATACAGGGGTCGCACACACACACACACACACACACACACACACACACACACACACACACACACACACACACACACACACACACACACACACACACACACACACACACACACACACACGTGCACACACAAACAGCTATCTGTCACACACACATGCACACACACAGCTGTCATAAACACACAAACCTATCTAACACACACATCTGCCACACACACAGCTATCTGTCACACACTCTTAGATTGTAAGCTCTTTGGGGCAAGGATTTCCTTTCCTATTGTCTGATTTTGCTATCTGACACGCACAGACACACACACACACACACACACACACAGCTGTCAGTCTCACACTGTATGGGGGGACAGTCTCACACTGTATGGGGGGGCAGTCTCATACTGTATGGGGTACAGTCTCACACTGCACGGGAGGGCAGTTTCACACTGTATGGGGGGGGGGGGCAGTCTCGCACTGTATAGGGGGGGCAGTCTCGCACTGTATGGGGGGAGGGCAGTCTCGCACTGTATGGGGGGGGGGCAGTCTCGCACTGTATGGGGAGGCAGTCTCGCACTGTATGGGGGGGGCAGTCTCGCACTGTATGGGGGGGGCAGTCTCGCACTGTATGGGGGGGGCAGTCTCGCACTGTATGGGGAGGCAGTCTCGCACTGTATGGGGGGGGGCAGTCTCGCACTGTATGGGGGGGGGGCAGTCTCGCACTGTATGGGGGGGGGGCAGTCTCGCACTGTATTGGGGGGGGCAGTCTTGCACTGTATGGGGGGGCAGTCTCGCACCGTATGGGGGGGGGGGTCAGTCTCGCACTGTATGGGGGGGTCAGTCTCGCACTGTATGGGGGGGGGGCAGTCTCGCACCGTATGGGGGGGGTCAGTCCTCACACCGTATGGGGGGCAGTCTCGCACCGTATGGGGGGGGCAGTCTCGCACCGTATGGGGGGGGCAGTCTCGCACTGTATGGGGGGGGCAGTCTCGCACTGTATGGGGGGGGGCAGTCTCGCACTGTATGGGGGGGGGCAGTCTCACACTGTATTGGGGGGGGGCAGTCTCACAAGTATGGGGGGGGGCAGTCTCACACTGTATGGGGGGGGGCAGTCTCGCACTGTATGGGGGGGGCAGTCTCGCACTGTATGGGGGGGGGCAGTCTCGCACTGTATGGGGGGGCAGTCTCGCACTGTATGGGGGGGGCAGTCTCGCACTGTATGGGGGGGGGCAGTCTCGCACTGTAATGGGGGGGGGGCATTCTCGCACTAACATCTCCCATAATTTGCCCTAACCAAAGATGGTTGCTCAGTGCCTGCAGTTAATCATGTGACATGACGTGTGGTCACGTGATCCCTCATTGAAGCTTTGCTTCCTGAAGTCATGTTGCCATTGTTTCTGACCAATTGCCGCCCAGAGTGCTTCTTCCAACCAATCAGCACGCCCCCCCTTCCTGTCATTCACACAGCCCCCGGTGCGGAGCGCCAAGTTAAGGCAACCAATCAGCGAGCGGGCAGGTCCGCGCGTGGCCTTGGTGACGAACCTGGGATCCTCGCGCTCCGCTGTGACCGTCCTCGCGCTCAGAAACGGGATTAAAAGGTGAGCCACGCCCCCGCGGGGAGCTGCTGCGCATGCGCAGTGACGTTCAGCACGGCCTGATGTCAGACATTATTAGGGGGTGTCAGACATTATTAGGGGGTGTCAGACATTATTTGGGCTGTCAGACATTATTAGGGGGTGTCAGACATTATTTGGGGTGTCCGACATTATTAGGGGGTGTCACACATTATTAGGGGTGTCACACATTATAGGGCTGTGTCACACATTATTTAGGGGGTGTCACACATTATAGGGTTGTGTCACACATTATTAGGGGTGTCACACATAGGGCTGTCAGACATTATTAGGGGGTGTCAGACATTATAGGGTGTGCCAGACATTATTAGGGGGTGTCAGACATTATTAGGGGGTGTCAGACATTATTAGGGGTGTCAGACATTATTAGGGGTCTCACACATTATTAGGGGGTCTCACACATTATTAGGGGGTGTCAGACATTATTAGGGGGTGTCAGACATTATAGGGGTGTGCCAGACATTATTAGGGGGTCTCACACATTATTAGGGGGTGTCAGACATTATAGGACTCTCAGACATTATTAGGGGTGTCACAAATTATAGGGCTGTGTCAGACATTATTAGGGGGTGTCAGACATTATTAGGGCGTGTCACACATTATAGGGCTGTCAGACATTAAGGGGGTGTCACAAATTATAGGGGTGTCAGACATTATTAGGGGGTGTCATACATTATTAGGGGGTCTCACACATTAGGGGGTGTCACACATTATAGGGCTGTGTCAGACATTATTAGGGGGTGTCATACATTATAGGGCTGTGTCAGACATTTATTAGGGGGTGTCACATATTATAGGGCTGTCACACATTATAGGGCTGTGTCACACATAGAGCTGTGCCAGACATTATTAGGGGGTGTCACACATTATAGGGCTGTGCCAGACATTATTAGGGGATGTCTCGCATTATAGGACTGTCACACATTATAGGGCTGTGTCACACATAGAGCTGTGCCAGACATTATTAGGGAGTGTCACACATTATAGGGTTAGACATTATTAGTGGGTGTCAGACATTATTAGGGTGTGTCACACATTATAGGGTTGTGCCAGACATTATTAGGGGGTGTCACACATTATAGGGCTGTGTCCGACATTATTAGGGGGTGTCACACATTATAGGGCTGTCAGACATTATTAGGGGGTGTCAGACATTATTAGGGGGTGTCAGACATTATTAGGGGGTGTCACACATTATTAGGGGGTGTCACACATATTGAAGTGAAACTTCTTTGTTGGCACCTAGGGAGTTTTGATAGGAAAAATCCCTTGTAACAAAATTCTGTGATGTCTGACTGACATACACACACACATACTGACTGACACACACATAGGCTGACACACACACACACACACACACACACTGACTGACACACACACACTGACTGATACACACACACACACACACACACACAAGGAATTCACAGTTACTATTCTGAACACATGATACATAAAGCTTGGCCCCCTGCAGACGCACTTACCAGAACTCCCTCCTACTGTCTCTGTACGTTCTCCCTACCTACCATTTAGATTGTAAGCTCCTCGGGGCAGGGACTCCTCTTCCGAAATGTTACTTTTATGTCTAAAGCCTTATTCCCATGATCTGTTATTTATATTATCTGTTATTTATTTGATTACCGCGTGTATTACTACTGTGAAGCGCTATGTACACTAATGGCGCTATATAAATAAAGACATACAATACAATACTATAAATATAGAAGTGCAAATAGCTAAAACACGCGCTCTAAGTCAAACTTCTTTGGGTTTTGGCACTGAAATTGTGTTTTGATTTTTAATTAAAAACATCACCATTACAAATTCAATTTCTGTGACAAAAGACAAAGAAGTTTCACATAATGCGCGTGCTCGGGGCGCACGCACGTTTCCTGCGATCCTCCCCCCCCCCGCCCCTCCCTGCACTAAATGCGCGTGCTCGGGGCGCACGCACGTTTCCTGCGATCCTCCCTGCCCTTTGCCCCCCCCCCCACCCCTCCCTGCACTTAATGCGCGTGCTCGGGGCGCACGCACGTTTCCTGCGATCCTCCCTGCCCTTTGCCCCCCCCCCTGCACTTAATGCGTGTGCTCGGGGCGCACGTACGTTTCCTGCGATCCTCCCTGCCCTTTGCCCCCCCCCCGCCCCTCCCTGCCCTTTGCCCGCCCCCCCCCCCGCCCCTCCCTGCACTTAATGCGCGTGCTCGGGGCGCACGCACGTTTCCTGCGATCCTCTCTGCCCTTTGCCCCCCCCCTCCCGCCCCTCCCTGCACTTAATGCGCGTGCTCGGGGCGCACGCACGTTTCCTGCGATCCTCCCTGCCCTTTGCCCCCCCCCCCGCCCCTCCCTGCACTTAATGCGCGTGCTCGGGGCGCACGCACGTTTCCTGCGATCCTCCCTGCCCTTTGCCCCCCCCCCCGCCCCTCCCTGCACTTAATGCGCAGTGCTCGGGGCGCACGCACGTTTCCTGCGATCCTCCCTGCCCTTTGCCCCCCCCCCCGCCCTCCCTGCACTTAATGCGCGTGCTCGGGGCGCACGCACGTTTCCTGCGATCCTCCCTGCCCTTTGCCCCCCCCCCCGCCCCTCCCTGCACTTAATGCGCGTGCTCGGGGCGCACGCACGTTTCCTGCGATCCTCCCTGCCCTTTGCCCCCCCCCCGCCCCTCCCTGCACTAATGCGCGTGCTCGGGGCGCACGCACGTTTCCTGCGATCCTCCCTGCCTTTGCCCCCCCCCCCCTGCACTTAATGCGCGTGCTCAGGGCGCACGCACGTTTCCTGCGATCCTCCCTGCCCTTTGCCCGTCCCCCCGCCCTGCACTTAATGCGCGTGCTCGGGGCGCACGCACGTTTTCTGCGATCCTCCCTGCCCTTTGCCCCCCGCCCCTCCCTGCACTTAATGCGCGTGCTCGGGGCGCACGCACGTTTCCTGTGATCCTCCCTGCCCTTTGCCCCCCCCCCGCCCCTCCCTGCACTTAATGCGCGTGCTCGGGGCACACGCACGTTTCCTGCGATCCTCCCTGCCCTTTGCCCCCCCCCCCGCCCCTCCCTGCACTTAATGCGCGTGCTCAGGGCGCACGCACGTTTCCTGCGATCCTCCCTGCCCTTTGCCCCCCCCCCCCGCCCCTCCTGCACTTAATGCGCGTGCTCGGGGCGCACGCACGTTTCCTGCGATCCTCCCTGCCCTTTGCCCCCCCCGCCCCTCCCTGCACTTAATGCGCGTGCTCGGGGCGCACGCACGTTTCCTGCGATCCTCCCTGCCCTTTGCCCCCCCCCCCGCCCCTCCCTGCACTTAATGCGCGGTGCTCGGGCGCACGCACGTTTCCTGCGATCCTCCTGCCCTTTGCCCCCCCCCCCCCGCCCCTCCCTGCACTTAATGCGCGTGCTCGGGGCGCACGCACGTTTCCTGCGATCCTCCCTGCCCTTTGCCCCCCCCCCGCCCCCTCCCTGCACTTAATGCGCGTGCTCGGGGCGCACGCACGTTTCCTCCCCTGCCCTTTGCCCGCCCCCCCGCCCTGCACTTAATGCGCGTGCTCGGGGCGCACGCACGTTTCCTGCGATCCTCCCTGCCCCTTTGCCCGCCCCCCGCCCGTCCCTGCACTTAATGCGCGTGCTCGGGGCGCACGCACGTTTCCTGCGATCCTCGCTGCCCTTTGCCCCCCGCCCCTCCCTGCACTTAATGCGCGTGCTCGGGGCGCACGCACGTTTCCTGCGATCCTCCCTGCCCCTTTGACCCCCCCCCCACCCCTCCCTGCACTTAATGCGCGTGCTCGGGGCGCACAGCACGTTTCCTGCGATCCTCCCTGCCCTTTGCCCCACCCCTCCCTGCACTTAATGCGCGTGCTCGGGGCGCACGCACGTTTCCTGCGATCCTCCCTGCCCTTTGCCCCCCCCCGCCCTGCACTTAATGCGCGTGCTCAGGGCGCACGCACGTTCCTGCGATCCTCCCTGCCCTTTGCCCCCCCCCGCCCCTCACTGCACTTAATGCGCGTGCTCGGGGCGCACGCACGTTTCCTGCGATCCTCCCTGCCCTTTGCCCCCCCCCCCCCGCCCCTCCTGCACTTAATGCGCGTGCTCGGGGCGCAAGCAGTTTTCTGCGATCCTCCCTGCCCTTTGCCCCCCCCCCCCGCCCCTCCCTGCACTTAATGCGCGTGCTCGGGGCGCACGCACGTTTCCTGCGATCCTCCCTGCCCTTTGCCCCCCCCCCCCCTCCCTGCACTTAATGCGCGTGCTCGGGGCGCACGCACGTTTCCTGCGATCCTCCCTGCCCTTTGCCCCCCCCGCCCCTCCCTGCACTTAATGCGCGTGTTCGGGGCGCACGCACGTTTCCTGCGATCCTCCCTGCCCTTGCCCCCCCCCCGCCCCTCCCTGCACTTAATGCGCGTGCTCGGGGCGCACGCACGTTTTCTGCGATCCTCCCTGCCCTTTGCCCCCCCCGCCCCTCCCTGCACTTAATGCGCGTGCTCGGGGCGCACGCACGTTTCCTGCGATCCTCCCTGCCCTTTGCCCCCCCCGCCCTGCACTTAATGCGCGTGCTCGGGGCGCACGCACGTTTCCTGCGATCCTCCCTGCCCTTTGCCCCCCCCCCCCCGCCCTGCACTTAATGCGCGTGCTCGGAGCGCACGCACGTTTCCTGCGATCCTCCCTGCCCTTTGCCCCCCCCGCCCCTCCCTGCACTTAATGCGCGTGCTCGGGGCGCACGCACGTTTC
>NW_027454563.1:790000-810064 GCF_040206685.1 Ascaphus truei | reverse complement strand
CCCTTCCCCTTTCAATCTCCTTTCCTCTTCGTCGCTCCTTACGTTTTCTCTTCGCTCTCCGTGCGCTCTCTCTTGTCTCTTTCTCTTGTGCCTTCCTCTTTCTCTCTCCTTCCTCTTTCTCGTCTCCTTCCTCTTTCTCTCTCCTTCGCTCTTAGCTCTCTCCATTCTCTCCCCTTTCGCTTACTGCCCCCCTTTCTCTTTCTCGCCCCTTTCACTTTCTCTCTCCGTTCCCCTTTCTCTCTCTCCTTTCACTTTCTCTCTCTCCTATCACTTCTCTCTCTGCCTTTCACCCTTCTCTCTCTCCTTACTCATACTCTCTCCTGTCTCATTCTCCTCCTGTCCTCAGTTCTCCTTTCTCTCTCTCTCTCTCTCTCTCTCTGCTCTCTTCGTTCTTATCCCTTGCCCCATTGCTCTCTCCTTACTCTATCTCTCGTCCTTCGCTTTCTCTCTGCTCTCTCCTTTCTCTCTCTCCTCTCTCTTTTCGCTCCTCTTCGTCCTTCCTCTTTATCTCTCTCCCTTCCATTAGATCTCTCTCTCCTTTCTCGTTTCTCTTTCCATCCTCTTGACTAACACCTTTCTCTTTCTCTCTCCTTGCTTTTTCGTCTGCACACACACCCCCCCCCCCCCGTGCTTCGTCTTCCCCTCTCGCGCACACACCCCCTCCCATCACACACCCATCTCCCTTATCACCCCTCCCACGTCCATCCCACACCCACTCCAACACACACACCCCCCATCCAATCACACTCACCCTCTACCATCTCACTGACACACCCTCTCTACAACACACTCTCCCTATCACTCACCACTCTCCCTCACCAACACACACCCACACCCTACACACACACCAAAACAATTCCCTCCATCCTCCTCTCTCTCACTCACTCACACTCACACTCACTCCCTACTCCATCATCCAACTTCACCACACCCTACTCTCTCCACTACCTTCTCTCACTCCGTATCACCTTCTCTCTCTCCCTACTCACTTCTCACTCTCCCTATCCCTTCTCTCTCTCCCTTTCCTTCTCACTCCCTATCCCATGTCGCTCCCCTCTCCCTTGTTTACTACCTCTCCCTTTCTCTCCATTCTCTCTCCCTCTTCCTTCTCTCTCCCTCTTCCTTCACTCTCCCTCTTCCTTCTCTCTCCTCTTCCTATCCCTCTCCCTCTCCCTTCTCTCTCTCCCTTCTCCTCACCTCTCACCCTCTACCTTCTCTCTCCCTCTCCCTTCTCAATCCCTTTTCCTTGACACTCCCTCATCACTCTCTCTCTCTCCCTTCTCTCTCTCTCCCTTCTCCATCTTCCTTCTTTCTCCATCTCCCTTCTCTCTACATCTACCTTCTCTCTCTCCCTATCCCTTCTCTCTCTCCCTATCCCTTCTCTCTCTCCCTATCCCTTCTCTCTCTCCCTCTTCCTTCTCTCTCCCTATCCCTTGTCGCTCCCTCTCCCTTGTTTCTACCACTCCCTTGTCTCTCCATTCTCTCTCCCCTCTTCCTTCCCTCTCCCTCTTCCTTCTCTCCCCATCTTCCTTCTCTCTCCATCTTCCTTCTCTCTCCATCTTCCTTCTCTCTCCATCTTCCTTCTCTCTCCCTTTCCATTCTCTCTCCCTTTTCCTTTTCCCTCCCTTTTCCTTCTCTCTCCCTCTCCCTTCTCTCTCCCTCCTCTCTCCCTTGTCACCCCCTTCTATCTCCCTCTCCCTTCTCTCTCCCTATACCTTCTCTCTCCCTCTTCCTTCTCTCTCCCTCTTACTTCTCTCCTCCTTTCCATGCTCTCTCCCTTTTCCTTTCCCCTCCCCTTTCCTTCGCTCTCCCTCTCCCTTCTCTCTCTCTCTCCACTCCCTTCTCTCTCTCTCTCCCCCTCCCTTCTCTCTCCCTCTCCCTTATAACTCCCTCGTCATTCCCTCTACCTCTCTCTCTCCCTCTCCCTTCTCTCTCTCTCTCCCTTTCCCTTCTCTCTCACCCTCTTCCTTCTCTCTGTCTCTCCCTCTCCCTTCTCTCACTCTCCCTTCTCTCTCTCCTCTCTCCCTCTCCCTTCTCTCTCCCTCTCCATGCTCTCTCCCTTTTCCTTATCTCTCCATTCTCTCCCTTTTCCTTTCCCCTCCCCTTTCCTTCGCTCTCCCTCTCCCTTCTCTCTCTCTCCACTCCCTTCTCTCTCTCTCTCCCCCTCCCTTCTCTCTCCCTCTCCCTTATAACTCCCTCGTCATTCCCTCTACCTCTCTCTCTCCCTCTCCCTTCTCTCTCTCCCTTCTCTCTCTCTCCCTTTCCCTTCTCTCTCACCCTCTTCCTTCTCTCTGTCTCTCCCTCTCCCTTCTCTCTCTCTCCCTTCTCTCTCTCCTCTCTCCCTCTCCCTTCTCTCTCCCTTCTCTCTCCCTTTTCCTTGTCACTCCCTCATCACTCTCTCTCTCTCCCTCTCTCTCTCTCTCTCCCCTTCTCTCTCTCTCCCTTCTCCATCTTCCTTCTTTCTCCATCTCCCTTCTCTCTACATCTACCTTCTCTCTCTCCGTATCCCTTCTCTCTCTCCGTATCCCTTCTCTCTCTCCGTATCCCTTCTCTCTCTCCGTATCCCTTCTCTCTCTCCCTATCCCTTTTCTCTCTCCCTCTTCCTTCTCTCTCCTATCCCTTGTCGCTCCCTCTGCCTTGTTTCTACCTCAACCTTGTCTCTCCATTCTCTCTCCCTCTTCCTTTCCTCTCCCTCTTCCTTCCCTCTCCCTCTTCCTTCTCTCTCCATCTTCCTTCTCTCTCCATCTTCCTTCTCTCTCCATCTTCCTTCTCTCTCCCTTTCCATTCTCTCTCCCTTTTCCTTTCCGCTCCCTTTTCCTTCTCTCTCCCTCTCCCTTCTCTCTCCCTCCTCTCTCCCTGTCACCCCCTCCTCTCTCCCTCTCCCTTCTCTCTCCCTATCCCTTCTCTCTCCCTTTCCTTGTCTCTCCCTCTCCCTTGTCTCTCCATTCTCTCTCCTTTTCCTTCCCTCTCCTTTCCTTCTCTCTCCCTTTTCCTTCTCTCTCCCTTTTCCTTCTCTCTCCTTTTCCCTTCTCTCTCCCTTTTCTTTCTCTCTCCCTTTTCTCACTCCCTTCTCTATCCCTCTGCCTTTCTCTCCCTTCTCTCTCCCTATCCCTTCTCTCTCCCTCTTCCTTCTCTCTCCCTCTTCCGTCTCTCTCCCTTTCCATGCTATCTCCCTTTTCCTTATCTCTCCATTCTCTCCCTTTTCCTTTCCCTTACCCTTTCCTTCGCTCTCCCTCTCCCTTCTCTCTCTCTCCACTCCCTTCTCTCTCTCCCCCTGCCTTCTCTCTCCCTCTCCCTTATAACTCCCTCGTCATTCCCTCTCCCTCTCCCTTCTCTATCTCAACCATTCCTTTCTCTCTCACCCTCTTCCTTCTCTCTGTCTCTCCCTCTCTCTTCTCTCTCTCCCTTCTCTCTCCTCTCTCCCTCTCCCTTCTCTCTCACTCTCCCTTCTCTCTCCATTTTCCTTGTCACTCCCTCATCTCTCTCTCTCTCTCTCTCTCTCTCTCTCTCTCTCTCTATCTCTCTCCCTTCTCCATCTTCCTTCTTCTCCATCTCCCTTCTCTCTACATCTACCTTCTCTCTCTCCGTATCCCTTCTCTCTCTCCCTCTTCCTTCTCTCTCTCCCTCTTCCTTCTCTCTCTCCCTCTTCCTTCTCTCTCTCCCTCTTCCTTCTCTCTCCCTATCCCTTGTCGCTCCCTCTCCCTTGTTTCTACCTCTCCCTTGTCTCTCCATTCTCTCTCCCTCTTCCTTCTCTCTCCCTCTTCCTTCTCTCTCCCTCTTCCTTCTCTCTCCCTCTTCCTTCTCTCTCCCTCTTCCTTCTCTCTCCCTCTTCCTTCTCTCTGCCTCTTCCTTCTCTCTCCATCTTCCTTCTCTCTCCATCTTCCTTCTCTCTCCATCTTCCTTCTCTCTCCATCTTCCTTCTCCCTCCCTCTTCCTTCTCTCTCCCTTTTCCTTTCCCCTCCCTTTTCCTTCTCTCTCCCTCTCCCTTCTCTCTCCCTCCTCTCTCCCTTGTCACCCCCTTCTCTCTCCCTCTCCCTTCTCTCTCCCTATCCCTTCTCTCTCCCTTTCCTTGTCTCTCCCTCTCCCTTGTCTCTCCATTCTCTCTCCCTATCCCTTCTCTCTCCCTCTTCCTTCTCTCTCCCTCTTACTTCTCTCTCCTTTCCATGCTCTCTCCCTTTCCATGCTCTCTCCCTTTTCCTTATCTCTCCATTCTCTCCCTTTTCCTTGCCTCCCCTTTCCTTCGCTCTCCCTCTCCCTTCTCTCTCTCTCCACTCCCTTCTCTCTCTCTCCACTCCCTTCTCTCTCTCTCCCCCTCCCTTCTCTCTCCCTCTCCCTTATAACTCCCTCGTCATTCCCTCTACCTCTCTCTCTCCCTCTCCCTTCTCTCTCTCTCCCTTTCTCTCTCCTCTCTCCCTCTCCCTTCTCTCTCCCTCTCCCTTCTCTCTCCCTTTTCCTTGTCACTCCCTCATCACTCTCTTTCTCTCCCTTCTCTCTCTCTCTCCCTTTTCTCTCTCCCTCTTCCTTCGCTCTCCCTTTCCTTCTCTCTCCCTTTTCCTTCTCTCTCCCTTTTCCTTCTCTCTCCTTTTCCCTTCTCTCTCCCTTTTCTTTCTCTCTCCCTTTTCTCACTCCCTTCTCTATCCCTCTGCCTTTCTCTCCCTTCTCTCTCCCTATCCCTTCTCTCTCCCTCTTCCTTCTCTCTCCCTCTTCCGTCTCTCTCCCTTTCCATGCTATCTCCCTTTTCCTTATCTCTCCATTCTCTCCCTTTTCCTTTCCCCTACCCTTTCCTTCGCTCTCCCTCTCCCTTCTCTCTCTCTCCACTCCCTTCTCTCTCTCCCCCTCCCTTCTCTCTCCCTCTCCCTTATAACTCCCTCGTCATTCCCTCTCCCTCTCCCTTCTCTCTCTCAACCATTCCTTTCTCTCTCACCCTCTTCCTTCTCTCTGTCTCTCCCTCTCTCTTCTCTCTCTCCCTTCTCTCTCCTCTCTCCCTCTCCCTTCTCTCTCACTCTCCCTTCTCTCTCCATTTTCCTTGTCACTCCCTCATCTCTCTCTCTCTCTCTCTCTCTCTCTCCCTTCTCCATCTTCCTTCTTCTCCATCTCCCTTCTCTCTACATCTACCTCTCTCTCTCCGTATCCCTTCTCTCTCTCCCTCTTCCTTCTCTCTCTCCCTCTTCCTTCTCTCTCTCCCTCTTCCTTCTCTCTCCCTCTTCCTTCTCTCTCCCTATCCCTTGTCGCTCCCTCTCCCTTGTTTCTACCTCTCCCTTGTCTCTCCATTCTCTCTCCCTCTTCCTTCTCTCTCCCTCTTCCTTCTCTCTCCCTCTTCCTTCTCTCTCCCTCTTCCTTCCCTCTCCCTCTCCCTTCTCTCTCTCCCTTCTCTCTCTCCTCTCTCCCTCTACCTTCTCTCTCCCTCTCCCTTCTCAATCCCTTTTCCTTGTCACTCCCTCATCACTCTCTCTCTCTCCCTTCTCTCTCTCTCCCTTCTCCATCTTCCTTCTTTCTCCATCTCCCTTCTCTCTACATCTACCTTCTCTCTCTCCCTATCCCTTCTCTCTCTCCCTATCCCTTCTCTCTCTCCCTATCCCTTCTCTCTCTCCCTATCCCTTCTCTCTCTCCCTCTTCCTTCTCTCTCCCTATCCCTTGTCGCTCCCTCTCCCTTGTTTCTACCTCTCCCTTGTCTCTCCATTCTCTCTCCCTCTTCCTTCCCTCTCCCTCTTCCTTCTCTCCCCATCTTCCTTCTCTCTCCATCTTCCTTCTCTCTCCATCTTCCTTCTCTCTCCATCTTCCTTCTCTCTCCCTTTCCATTCTCTCTTTCCATTTTCCTTTTCCCTCCCTTTTCCTTCTCTCTCCCTCTCCCTTCTCTCTCCCTCCTCTCTCCCTTGTCACCCCCTTCTATCTCCCTCTCCCTTCTCTCTCCCTATACCTTCTCTCTCCCTCTTCCTTCTCTCTCCCTCTTACTTCTCTCTCCCTTTCCATGCTCTCTCCCTTTTCCTTATCTTTCCATTCTCTCCCTTTTCCTTTCCCCTCCCCTTTCCTTCGCTCTCCCTCTCCCTTCTCTCTCTCTCTCTCCACTCCCTTCTCTCTCTCTCTCCCCCTCCCTTCTCTCTCCCTCTCCCTTATAACTCCCTCGTCATTCCCTCTACCTCTCTCTCTCCCTCTCCCTTCTCTCTCTCTCTCCCTTTCCCTTCTCACTCACCCTCTTCCTTCTCTCTGTCTCTCCCTCTCCCTTCTCTCACTCTCCCTTCTCTCTCTCCTCTCTCCCTCTCCCTTCTCTCTCCCTCTCCATGCTCTCTCCCTTTTCCTTATCTCTCCATTCTCTCCCTTTTCCTTTCCCCTCCCCTTTCCTTCGCTCTCCCTCTCCCTTCTCTCTCTCTCCACTCCCTTCTCTCTCTCTCTCCCCCTCCCTTCTCTCTCCCTCTCCCTTATAACTCCCTCGTCATTCCCTCTACCTCTCTCTCTCCCTCTCCCTTCTCTCTCTCCCTTCTCTCTCTCTCCCTTTCCCTTCTCTCTCACCCTCTTCCTTCTCTCTGTCTCTCCCTCTCCCTTCTCTCTCTCTCCCTTCTCTCTCTCCTCTCTCCCTCTCCCTTCTCTCTCCCTTTTCCTTGTCACTCCCTCATCACTCTCTCTCTCTCCCTCTCTCTCTCTCTCTCTCTCCCTTCTCTCTCTCTCCCTTCTCCATCTTCCTTCTTTCTCCATCTCCCTTCTCTCTACATCTACCTTCTCTCTCTCCGTATCCCTTCTCTCTCTCCGTATCCCTTCTCTCTCTCCGTATCCCTTCTCTCTCTCCCTATCCCTTTTCTCTCTCCCTCTTCCTTCTCTCTCCCTATCCCTTGTCGCTCCCTCTGCCTTGTTTCTACCTCTCCCTTGTCTCTCCATTCTCTCTCCCTCTTCCTTCCCTCTCCCTCTTCCTTCCCTCTCCCTCTTCCTTCTCTCTCCATCTTCCTTCTCTCTCCATCTTCCTTCTCACTCCATCTTCCTTCTCTCTCCCTTTCCATTCTCTCTCCCTTTTCCTTTCCGCTCCCTTTTCCTTCTCTCTCCCTCTCCCTTCTCTCTCCCTCCTCTCTCCCTTGTCACCCCCTCCTCTCTCCCTCTCCCTTCTCTCTCCCTATCCCTTCTCTCTCCCTTCCCTTGTCTCTCCCTCTCCCTTGTCTCTCCATTCTCTCTCCCTTTTCCTTCCCTCTCCCTTTCCTTCTCTCTCCCTTTTCCTTCTCTCTCCCCTTTCCTTCTCTCACCTTTTCCCTTCTCTCTCCCTTTTCTTTCTCTCTCCCTTTTCTCACTCCCTTCTCTATCCCTCTGCCTTTCTCTCCCTTCTCTCTCCCTATCCCTTCTCTCTCCCTCTTCCTTCTCTCTCCCTCTTCCGTCTCTCTCCCTTTCCATGCTATCTCCCTTTTCCTTATCTCTCCATTCTCTCCCTTTTCCTTTCCCCTACCCTTTCCTTCGCTCTCCCTCTCCCTTCTCTCTCTCTCCACTCCCTTCTCTCTCTCCCCCTCCCTTCTCTCTCCCTCTCCCTTATAACTCCCTCGTCATTCCCTCTCCCTCTCCCTTCTCTCTCTCAACCATTCCTTTCTCTCTCACCCTCTTCCTTCTCTCTGTCTCTCCCTCTCTCTTCTCTCTCTCCCTTCTCTCTCCTCTCTCCCTCTCCCTTCTCTCTCACTCTCCCTTCTCTCTCCATTTTCCTTGTCACTCCCTCATCTCTCTCTCTCTCTCTCTCTCTCTCTCTCTCTCTCTCTCTCTCTCTCTCTCTCTCTCTCTCTCTCTCTCCCTTCTCCATCTTCCTTCTTCTCCATCTCCCTTCTCTCTACATCTACCTTCTCTCTCTCCGTATCCCTTCTCTCTCTCCCTCTTCCTTCTCTCTCTCCCTCTTCCTTCTCTCTCTCCCTCTTCCTTCTCTCTCTCCCTCTTCCTTCTCTCTCCCTATCCCTTGTCGCTCCCTCTCCCTTGTTTCACCTCTCCCTTGTCTCTCCATTCTCTCTCCCTCTTCCTTCTCTCTCCCTCTTCCTTCTCTCTCCCTCTTCCTTCTCTCTCCCTCTTCCTTCTCTCTCCCTCTTCCTTCTCTCTCCCTCTTCCTTCTCTCTCCCTCTTCCTTCTCTCTCCATCTTCCTTCTCTCTCCATCTTCCTTCTCTCTCCATCTTCCTTCTCTCTCCATCTTCCTTCTCCCTCCCTCTTCCTTCTCTCTCCCTTTTCCTTTCCCCTCCCTTTTCCTTCTCTCTCCCTCTCCCTTCTCTCTCCCTCCTCTCTCCCTTGTCACCCCCTTCTCTCTCCCTCTCCCTTCTCTCTCCCTATCCCTTCTCTCTCCCTTTCCTTGTCTCTCCCTCTCCCTTGTCTCTCCATTCTCTCTCCCTATCCCTTCTCTCTCCCTCTTCCTTCTCTCTCCCTCTTACTTCTCTCTCCCTTTCCATGCTCTCTCCCTTTCCATGCTCTCTCCCTTTTCCTTATCTCTCCATTCTCTCCCTTTTCCTTGCCTCCCCTTTCCTTCGCTCTCCCTCTCCCTTCTCTCTCTCTCCACTCCCTTCTCTCTCTCTCCACTCCCTTCTCTCTCTCTCCCCCTCCCTTCTCTCTCCCTCTCCCTTATAACTCCCTCGTCATTCCCTCTACCTCTCTCTCTCCCTCTCCCTTCTCTCTCTCTCCCTTTTCTCTCTCCTCTCTCCCTCTCCCTTCTCTCTCCCTCTCCCTTCTCTCTCCCTTTTCCTTGTCACTCCCTCATCACTCTCTTTCTCTCCCTTCTCTCTCTCTCTCCCTTTTCTCTCTCCCTCTTCCTTCGCTCTCCCTTTCCTTCTCTCTCCCTTTTCCTTCTCTCTCCCTTTTCCTTCTCTCTCCTTTTCCCTTCTCTCTCCCTTTTCTTTCTCTCTCCCTTTTCTCACTCCCTTCTCTATCCCTCTGCCTTTCTCTCCCTTCTCTCTCCCTATCCCTTCTCTCTCCCTCTTCCTTCTCTCTCCCTCTTCCGTCTCTCTCCCTTTCCATGCTATCTCCCTTTTCCTTATCTCTCCATTCTCTCCCTTTTCCTTTCCCCTACCCTTTCCTTCGCTCTCCCTCTCCCTTCTCTCTCTCTCCACTCCCTTCTCTCTCTCCCCCTCCCTTCTCTCTCCCTCTCCCTTATAACTCCCTCGTCATTCCCTCTCCCTCTCCCTTCTCTCTCTCAACCATTCCTTTCTCTCTCACCCTCTTCCTTCTCTCACTCTCCCTCTCTCTTCTCTCTCTCCCTTCTCTCTCCTCTCTCCCTCTCCCTTCTCTCTCACTCTCCCTTCTCTCTCCATTTTCCTTGTCACTCCCTCATCTCTCTCTCTCTCTCTCTCTCTCTCTCTCTCCCTTCTCCATCTTCCTTCTTCTCCATCTCCCTTCTCTCTACATCTACCTTCTCTCTCTCCGTATCCCTTCTCTCTCTCCCTCTTCCTTCTCTCTCTCCCTCTTCCTTCTCTCTCTCCCTCTTCCTTCTCTCTCCCTCTTCCTTCTCTCTCCCTATCCCTTGTCGCTCCCTCTCCCTTGTTTCTACCTCTCCCTTGTCTCTCCATTCTCTCTCCCTCTTCCTTCTCTCTCCCCTCTTCCTTCTCTCTCCCTCTTCCTTCTCTCTCCCTCTTCCTTCCCTCTCCCTCTCCCTTCTCTCTCTCCCTTCTCTCTCTCCTCTCTCCCTCTACCTTCTCTCTCCCTCTCCCTTCTCAATCCCTTTTCCTTGTCACTCCCTCATCACTCTCTCTCTCTCCCTTCTCTCTCTCTCCCTTCTCCATCTTCCTTCTTTCTCCATCTCCCTTCTCTCTACATCTACCTTCTCTCTCTCCCTATCCCTTCTCTCTCTCCCTATCCCTTCTCTCTCTCCCTATCCCTTCTCTCTCTCCCTATCCCTTCTCTCTCTCCCTCTTCCTTCTCTCTCCCTATCCCTTGTCGCTCCCTCTCCCTTGTTTCTACCTCTCCCTTGTCTCTCCATTCTCTCTCCCTCTTCCTTCCCTCTCCCTCTTCCTTCTCTCCCCATCTTCCTTCTCTCTCCATCTTCCTTCTCTCTCCATCTTCCTTCTCTCTCCATCTTCCTTCTCTCTCCCTTTCCATTCTCTCTTTCCATTTTCCTTTTCCCTCCCTTTTCCTTCTCTCTCCCTCTCCCTTCTCTCTCCCTCCTCTCTCCCTTGTCACCCCCTTCTATCTCCCTCTCCCTTCTCTCTCCCTATACCTTCTCTCTCCCTCTTCCTTCTCTCTCCCTCTTACTTCTCTCTCCCTTTCCATGCTCTCTCCCTTTTCCTTATCTTTCCATTCTCTCCCTTTTCCTTTCCCCTCCCCTTTCCTTCGCTCTCCCTCTCCCTTCTCTCTCTCTCTCTCTCCACTCCCTTCTCTCTCTCTCTCCCCCTCCCTTCTCTCTCCCTCTCCCTTATAACTCCCTCGTCATTCCCTCTACCTCTCTCTCTCCCTCTCCCTTCTCTCTCTCTCTCCCTTTCCCTTCTCACTCACCCTCTTCCTTCTCTCTGTCTCTCCCTCTCCCTTCTCTCACTCTCCCTTCTCTCTCTCCTCTCTCCCTCTCCCTTCTCTCTCCATCTCCATGCTCTCTCCCTTTTCCTTATCTCTCCATTCTCTCCCTTTTCCTTTCCCCTCCCCTTTCCTTCGCTCTCCCTCTCCCTTCTCTCTCTCTCCACTCCCTTCTCTCTCTCTCTCCCCCTCCCCTTCTCTCTCCCTCTCCCTTATAACTCCCTCGTCATTCCCTCTACCTCTCTCTCTCCCTCTCCCTTCTCTCTCTCCCTTCTCTCTCTCTCCCTTTCCCTTCTCTCTCACCCTCTTCCTTCTCTCTGTCTCTCCCTCTCCCTTCTCTCTCTCTCCCTTCTCTCTCTCCTCTCTCCCTCTCCCTTCTCTCTCCCTTCTCTCTCCCTTTTCCTTGTCACTCCCTCATCACTCTCTCTCTCTCCCTCTCTCTCTCTCTCTCTCTCCCTTCTCTCTCTCTCCCTTCTCCATCTTCCTTCTTTCTCCATCTCCCTTCTCTCTACATCTACCTTCTCTCTCTCCGTATCCCTTCTCTCTCTCCGTATCCCTTCTCTCTCTCCGTATCCCTTCTCTCTCTCCCTATCCCTTTTCTCTCTCCCTCTTCCTTCTCTCTCCCTATCCCTTGTCGCTCCCTCTGCCTTGTTTCTACCTCTCCCTTGTCTCTCCATTCTCTCTCCCTCTTCCTTCCCTCTCCCTCTTCCTTCCCTCTCCCTCTTCCTTCTCTCTCCATCTTCCTTCTCTCTCCATCTTCCTTCTCACTCCATCTTCCTTCTCTCTCCCTTTCCATTCTCTCTCCCTTTTCCTTTCCGCTCCCTTTTCCTTCTCTCTCCCTCTCCCTTCTCTCTCCCTCCTCTCTCCCTTGTCACCCCCTCCTCTCTCCCTCTCCCTTCTCTCTCCCTATCCCTTCTCTCTCCCTTTCCTTGTCTCTCCCTCTCCCTTGTCTCTCCATTCTCTCTCCCTTTTCCTTCCCTCTCCCTTTCCTTCTCTCTCCCTTTTCCTTCTCTCTCCCCTTTCCTTCTCTCACCTTTTCCCTTCTCTCTCCCTTTTCTTTCTCTCTCCCTTTTCTCACTCCCTTCTCTATCCCTCTGCCTTTCTCTCCCTTCTCTCTCCCTATCCCTTCTCTCTCCCTCTTCCTTCTCCTCCCTCTTCCGTCTCTCTCCCTTTCCATGCTATCTCCCTTTTCCTTATCTCTCCATTCTCTCCCTTTTCCTTTCCCCTACCCTTTCCTTCGCTCTCCCTCTCCCTTCTCTCTCTCTCCACTCCCTTCTCTCTCTCTCCCCCTCCCTTCTCTCTCCCTCTCCCTTATAACTCCCTCGTCATTCCCTCTCCCTCTCCCTTCTCTCTCTCAACCATTCCTTTCTCTCTCACCCTCTTCCTTCTCTCTGTCTCTCCCTCTCTCTTCTCTCTCTCCCTTCTCTCTCCTCTCTCCCTCTCCCTTCTCTCTCACTCTCCCTTCTCTCTCCATTTTCCTTGTCACTCCCTCATCTCTCTCTCTCTCTCTCTCTCTCTCTCTCTCTCTCTCCCTTCTCCATCTTCCTTCTTCTCCATCTCCCTTCTCTCTACATCTACCTTCTCTCTCTCCGTATCCCTTCTCTCTCTCCCTCTTCCTTCTCTCTCTCCCTCTTCCTTCTCTCTCTCCCTCTTCCTTCTCTCTCTCCCTCTTCCTTCTCTCTCTCCCTCTTCCTTCTCTCTCCCTATCCCTTGTCGCTCCCTCTCCCTTGTTTCTACCTCTCCCTTGTCTCTCCATTCTCTCTCCCTCTTCCTTCTCTCTCCCTCTTCCTTCTCTCTCCCTCTTCCTTCTCTCTCCCTCTTCCTTCTCTCTCCCTCTTCCTTCTCTCTCCCTCTTCCTTCTCTCTCCCTCTTCCTTCTCTCTCCATCTTCCTTCTCTCTCCATCTTCCTTCTCTCTCCATCTCCCTTCTCTCTCCCTCCTCTCTCCCTTGTCACCCCCTTCTCTCTCCCTCTCCCTTCTCTCTCCCTATCCCTTCTCTCTCCCTTTCCTTGTCTCTCCCTCTCCCTTGTCTCTCCATTCTCTCTCCCTATCCCTTCTCTCTCCCTCTTCCTTCTCTCTCCCTCTTACTTCTCTCTCCCTTTCCATGCTCTCTCCCTTTCCATGCTCTCTCCCTTTTCCTTATCTCTCCATTCTCTCCCTTTTCCTTGCCTCCCCTTTCCTTCGCTCTCCCTCTCCCTTCTCTCTCTCTCCACTCCCTTCTCTCTCTCTCCACTCCCTTCTCTCTCTCTCCCTCTCCCTTATAACTCCCTCGTCATTCCCTCTACCTCTCTCTCTCCCTCTCCCTTCTCTCTCTCTCCCTTTTCTCTCTCCTCTCTCCCTCTCCCTTCTCTCTCCCTCTCCCTTCTCTCTCCCTTTTCCTTGTCACTCCCTCATCACTCTCTTTCTCTCCCTTCTCTCTCTCTCTCCCTTTTCTCTCTCCCTCTTCCTTCGCTCTCCCTTTCCTTCTCTCTCCCTTTTCCTTCTCTCTCCCTTTTCCTTCTCTCTCCTTTTCCCTTCTCTCTCCCTTTTCTTTCTCTCTCCCTTTTCTCACTCCCTTCTCTATCCCTCTGCCTTTCTCTCCCTTCTCTCTCCCTATCCCTTCTCTCTCCCTCTTCCTTCTCTCTCCCTCTTCCGTCTCTCTCCCTTTCCATGCTATCTCCCTTTTCCTTATCTCTCCATTCTCTCCCTTTTCCTTTCCCCTACCCTTTCCTTCGCTCTCCCTCTCCCTTCTCTCTCTCTCCACTCCCTTCTCTCTCTCCCCCTCCCTTCTCTCTCCCTCTCCCTTATAACTCCCTCGTCATTCCCTCTCCCTCTCCCTTCTCTCTCTCAACCATTCCTTTCTCTCTCACCCTCTTCCTTCTCTCTGTCTCTCCCTCTCTCTTCTCTCTCTCCCTTCTCTCTCCTCTCTCCCTCTCCCTTCTCTCTCACTCTCCCTTCTCTCTCCATTTTCCTTGTCACTCCCTCATCTCTCTCTCTCTCTCTCTCTCTCTCTCTCTCTCTCTCCCTTCTCCATCTTCCTTCTTCTCCATCTCCCTTCTCTCTACATCTACCTTCTCTCTCTCCGTATCCCTTCTCTCTCTCCCTCTTCCTTCTCTCTCTCCCTCTTCCTTCTCTCTCTCCCTCTTCCTTCTCTCTCCCTCTTCCTTCTCTCTCCCTATCCCTTGTCGCTCCCTCTCCCTTGTTTCTACCTCTCCCTTGTCTCTCCATTCTCTCTCCCTCTTCCTTCTCTCTCCCTCTTCCTTCTCTCTCCCTCTTCCTTCTCTCTCCCTCTTCCTTCCCTCTCCCTCTCCCTTCTCTCTCTCCCTTCTCTCTCTCCTCTCTCCCTCTACCTTCTCTCTCCCTCTCCCTTCTCAATCCCTTTTCCTTGTCACTCCCTCATCACTCTCTCTCTCTCCCTTCTCTCTCTCTCCCTTCTCCATCTTCCTTCTTTCTCCATCTCCCTTCTCTCTACATCTACCTTCTCTCTCTCCCTATCCCTTCTCTCTCTCCCTATCCCTTCTCTCTCTCCCTATCCCTTCTCTCTCTCCCTATCCCTTCTCTCTCTCCCTCTTCCTTCTCTCTCCCTATCCCTTGTCGCTCCCTCTCCCTTGTTTCTACCTCTCCCTTGTCTCTCCATTCTCTCTCCCTCTTCCTTCCCTCTCCCTCTTCCTTCTCTCCCCATCTTCCTTCTCTCTCCATCTTCCTTCTCTCTCCATCTTCCTTCTCTCTCCATCTTCCTTCTCTCTCCCTTTCCATTCTCTCTTTCCATTTTCCTTTTCCCTCCCTTTTCCTTCTCTCTCCCTCTCCCTTCTCTCTCCCTCCTCTCTCCCTTGTCACCCCCTTCTATCTCCCTCTCCCTTCTCTCTCCCTATACCTTCTCTCTCCCTCTTCCTTCTCTCTCCCTCTTACTTCTCTCTCCCTTTCCATGCTCTCTCCCTTTTCCTTATCTTTCCATTCTCTCCCTTTTCCTTTCCCCTCCCCTTTCCTTCGCTCTCCCTCTCCCTTCTCTCTCTCTCTCTCCACTCCCTTCTCTCTCTCTCTCCCCCTCCCTTCTCTCTCCCTCTCCCTTATAACTCCCTCGTCATTCCCTCTACCTCTCTCTCTCCCTCTCCCTTCTCTCTCTCTCTCCCTTTCCCTTCTCACTCACCCTCTTCCTTCTCTCTGTCTCTCCCTCTCCCTTCTCTCACTCTCCCTTCTCTCTCTCCTCTCTCCCTCTCCCTTCTCTCTCCCTCTCCATGCTCTCTCCCTTTTCCTTATCTCTCCATTCTCTCCCTTTTCCTTTCCCCTCCCCTTTCCTTCGCTCTCCCTCTCCCTTCTCTCTCTCTCCACTCCCTTCTCTCTCTCTCTCCCCCTCCCTTCTCTCTCCCTCTCCCTTATAACTCCCTCGTCATTCCCTCTACCTCTCTCTCTCCCTCTCCCTTCTCTCTCTCCCTTCTCTCTCTCTCCCTTTCCCTTCTCTCTCACCCTCTTCCTTCTCTCTGTCTCTCCCTCTCCCTTCTCTCTCTCTCCCTTCTCTCTCTCCTCTCTCCCTCTCCCTTCTCTCTCCCTTCTCTCTCCCTTTTCCTTGTCACTCCCTCATCACTCTCTCTCTCTCCCTCTCTCTCTCTCTCTCTCTCCCTTCTCTCTCTCTCCCTTCTCCATCTTCCTTCTTTCTCCATCTCCCTTCTCTCTACATCTACCTTCTCTCTCTCCGTATCCCTTCTCTCTCTCCGTATCCCTTCTCTCTCTCCGTATCCCTTCTCTCTCTCCCTATCCCTTTTCTCTCTCCCTCTTCCTTCTCTCTCCCTATCCCTTGTCGCTCCCTCTGCCTTGTTTCTACCTCTCCCTTGTCTCTCCATTCTCTCTCCCTCTTCCTTCCCTCTCCCTCTTCCTTCCCTCTCCCTCTTCCTTCTCTCTCCATCTTCCTTCTCTCTCCATCTTCCTTCTCACTCCATCTTCCTTCTCTCTCCCTTTCCATTCTCTCTCCCTTTTCCTTTCCGCTCCCTTTTCCTTCTCTCTCCCTCTCCCTTCTCTCTCCCTCCTCTCTCCCTTGTCACCCCCTCCTCTCTCCCTCTCCCTTCTCTCTCCCTATCCCTTCTCTCTCCCTTTCCTTGTCTCTCCCTCTCCCTTGTCTCTCCATTCTCTCTCCCTTTTCCTTCCCTCTCCCTTTCCTTCTCTCTCCCTTTTCCTTCTCTCTCCCCTTTCCTTCTCTCACCTTTTCCCTTCTCTCTCCCTTTTCTTTCTCTCTCCCTTTTCTCACTCCCTTCTCTATCCCTCTGCCTTTCTCTCCCTTCTCTCTCCCTATCCCTTCTCTCTCCCTCTTCCTTCTCTCTCCCTCTTCCGTCTCTCTCCCTTTCCATGCTATCTCCCTTTTCCTTATCTCTCCATTCTCTCCCTTTTCCTTTCCCCTACCCTTTCCTTCGCTCTCCCTCTCCCTTCTCTCTCTCTCCACTCCCTTCTCTCTCTCCCCCTCCCTTCTCTCTCCCTCTCCCTTATAACTCCCTCGTCATTCCCTCTCCCTCTCCCTTCTCTCTCTCAACCATTCCTTTCTCTCTCACCCTCTTCCTTCTCTCTGTCTCTCCCTCTCTCTTCTCTCTCTCCCTTCTCTCTCCTCTCTCCCTCTCCCTTCTCTCTCACTCTCCCTTCTCTCTCCATTTTCCTTGTCACTCCCTCATCTCTCTCTCTCTCTCTCTCTCTCTCTCTCTCCCTTCTCCATCTTCCTTCTTCTCCATCTCCCTTCTCTCTACATCTACCTTCTCTCTCTCCGTATCCCTTCTCTCTCTCCCTCTTCCTTCTCTCTCTCCCTCTTCCTTCTCTCTCTCCCTCTTCCTTCTCTCTCTCCCTCTTCCTTCTCTCTCTCCCTCTTCCTTCTCTCTCCCTATCCCTTGTCGCTCCCTCTC
Source organism: Ascaphus truei (assembly GCF_040206685.1). Classification (NCBI taxonomy): domain Eukaryota; kingdom Metazoa; phylum Chordata; class Amphibia; order Anura; family Ascaphidae; genus Ascaphus; species Ascaphus truei. The sequence continues at coordinate 793,766 of NW_027454563.1, read as the reverse complement.
CCTTGTTTCTACCTCTCCCTTGTCTCTCCATTCTCTCTCCCTCTTCCTTCTCTCTCCCTCTTCCTTCTCTCTCCCTCTTCCTTCTCTCTCCCTCTTCCTTCTCTCTCCCTCTTCCTTCTCTCTCCCTCTTCCTTCTCTCTCCCTCTTCCTTCTCTCTCCATCTTCCTTCTCTCTCCATCTTCCTTCTCTCTCCATCTCCCTTCTCTCTCCCTCCTCTCTCCCTTGTCACCCCCTTCTCTCTCCCTCTCCCTTCTCTCTCCCTATCCCTTCTCTCTCCCTTTCCTTGTCTCTCCCTCTCCCTTGTCTCTCCATTCTCTCTCCCTATCCCTTCTCTCTCCCTCTTCCTTCTCTCTCCCTCTTACTTCTCTCTCCCTTTCCATGCTCTCTCCCTTTCCATGCTCTCTCCCTTTTCCTTATCTCTCCATTCTCTCCCTTTTCCTTGCCTCCCCTTTCCTTCGCTCTCCCTCTCCCTTCTCTCTCTCTCCACTCCCTTCTCTCTCTCTCCACTCCCTTCTCTCTCTCTCCCCCTCCCTTCTCTCTCCCTCTCCCTTATAACTCCCTCGTCATTCCCTCTACCTCTCTCTCTCCCTCTCCCTTCTCTCTCTCTCCCTTTTCTCTCTCCTCTCTCCCTCTCCCTTCTCTCTCCCTCTCCCTTCTCTCTCCCTTTTCCTTGTCACTCCCTCATCACTCTCTTTCTCTCCCTTCTCTCTCTCTCTCCCTTTTCTCTCTCCCTCTTCCTTCGCTCTCCCTATCCCTTCTCTCTCCCTTTCCTTGTCTCTCCCTCTTCCTTGTCTCTCCATTCTCTCTCCCTTCTCATTCTCTCTCCCTTTTCCTTCTATCTCCCTTTCCTTCTCTCTCCCTTTTCCTTCTCTCTCCCTTTTCCTTCTCTCTCCCTTTTCTTTCTCTCTCCATTTTCTCACTCCCTTCTCTATCCCTCTGCCTTCTCTCTCCCTTCTCTCTCCCTATCCATTCTCTCTCCCTCTTCCTTCTCTCTCCCTCTTCCTTCTCTCTCCCTTTCCAATCTCTCTCCCTTTTCCTTGTCTCTCCATTCTCTCCCTTTTCCTTTCCCCTCCCCTTTCCTTTGCTCTCCCTCTCCCTTCTCTCTCTCTCCACTCCCTTCTCTCTCTCTCTCCCCCTCCCTTCTCTATCCCTCTCCCTTATAACTCCCTGATCATTCCCTCTACCTCTCTCTCCCCCTCTCCCTTCTCTCTCTCTCCCTTTCCCTTCTCTCGCACCCTCTTCCTTCTCTCTGTCTATCCCTCTCCCTTCTCTCTCTCCCTTCTCTCTCTCCTCTCTCCCTCTCCCTTCTCTCTCCCTCTCCCTTCTCTCTCCCTTTTCCTTGTCACTCCCTCATCACTCTCTCCCTCTCCCTTCTCTCTCCCTCTCCCTTCTCTCTCCCTATCCCTTCTCTCTCCCTATCCCTTCTCTCTCCCTTTCCTTGTCTCTCCCTCTCCCTTGTCTCTCCATTCTCTCTCCCTCTTCCTTCTCTCTCCCTCTTCCTTCTCTCTCCCTTTTCCTTCTATCTCCCTTTCCTTCTCTCTCCCTTTTCCTTCTCTCTCCCTTTACCTTCTCTCTCATTTTGCCTTCTCTCTCCCTTTTCTCTCCCTTTTCTCTCCCTTTTCTCTACCTTTTCTCTCCCTTTTCTCTCCCTTTTCTTTTCCTTTTCTCTCCCTTTTCCTTTTCTCTCCCTTTTCCTTTTCTCTCCCTTTTCCTTTTCTCTCCCTTTTCCTTTTCTTTCCCTTTTCCTTTTCTCTCCCTCACCCTTCTCTCTCCCTTCTCTCTCCATCTCCCTTCTCTCTACATCTACCTTCTCTCTCTCCGTATCCCTTCTTCCTCTCCCTATCCCTTCTCTCTCTCCCTATCCCTTCTTTCTCTCCCTATCCCTTCTCTCTCTCCCTCTTCCTTCTCTCTCCCTATCCCTTCTCTCTCCCTTTCCTTGTCTCTCCCTCTCCCTTCTCTCTCCCTTTTCTTTCTCTCTCCATTCTCTCTCCCTTTTCTCACTCCCTTCTCTATCCCTCTGCCTTCTCTCTCCCTTCTCTCTCCCTATCCCATCTCTCTCCCTCTTCCTTCTCTCTCCCTCTTCCTTCTCTCTCACTTTCCATGCTCTCTCCCTTTTCCTTGTCTCTCCATTCTCTCCCTTTTCCTTTCCCCTCTCCTTTCCTTCGCTCTCCCTCTCCCTTCTCTCTCCCTCCTCTCTCCCTTGTCACTTCCATCTCTCTCCCTCTCCCTTCTCTCTCACTATCCCTTCTCTCTCCCTTTCCTTGTCTCTCCCTCTCCCTTATCTCTCCATTCTCTCTCCCTCTTCCTTCTCTCTCCCTTTTATCTCCATTTCCTTCTCTCTCCCTTTTCATTTTCTCTCCCTTTTCCTTTTCTCTCCCTCTCCCTTCTCTCTCCCTCTCCCTTCTCTGTCCCTCCTCTCACACTTGTCTCTCCCTGCTTTCTCTCTCTCCCTTCTCTCTCCCTCTCTTCTCTCTCCCTCTCCCTTCTCTCTCCCTCTCCCTTCTCTCCATTTTTTTCTCTCTTACTCCCACTCTATCTCTTTCACTTCAACCCGTCTCTTGCTCTCACACACATTTCTTTCTTCCACTTCTCTCTCTCTCTTTTTCTTTCTCAAACCCTCTCTTTCTCTCCCTGCTCTCTATTACTCTCCCTGACTAGCATCCCTGCTCCTTCTAAATCACCTGTATTTTACTCTCACAAATGTCCTTTCTTTCTCTCTCTCTTTCAAGGACTACCACTCTCCCCTCTCTCTCACAAACCCCTCTCTCACTCAGTCTAAGCATTGTTTATTTAGTTCATCAGTGAAAGAGGGTCCTCAACTGCATTGCTCTAAAGGGGATTGCATTATATTTTTTCACTTATCTTGGGTAAAATTTATTTGCAGTATGAAAATAGGTAAGTTCGTCTATCAAGATGATGTTCACAAAGGACATACTAACAAGGAGGTAAGTAGTTGAGGTAAGTGAGTACACCTACACAATGCATTGCTTTTATCTCTCAGGATATAAAGCTTTGAGTTGATTTCTCTCCCTTTACACGAGTGTGCCCTTTTAGAGTCAGGCAGTGAACTCTTCGCTACTGTCCCATCTGCAGCGCTAGCTCGACTGTAAATTGGGGGAAGAAAGCATACCCCTTTACGGACGATAGACAGTAGTGCTTCTTCACTCCTAGCATACGGCAGAGGAGAAGCTCCGCTCTGTACAAAACGGATCTAGTCCTCAATGTCCAAGTACTTAGTAGTGAGGTAAAAGCTAGCTCTTTACCTCTAAGGGTGCCTCTCGCTAACATGCAACGAATGCAAGAGTTTTCAAATTTTTGAATGACTAACTGCATATAAATGCAACATGTCAATTGGATAGGGAATAGAATATATACAACAAAATAGAAAGGGCAGGCTCACAGACTGATTCCATGCCCTCCCTCACCCGCTCTTGACCCATGTTCACTATCACCCACCACCTCATCCACCTTCACCCTCACACTCATCCACCTTCACCCACCCACCATTGCCCCCTCACCAACACCTTCACTCACCCACACCTTCACTCATCCCCCTACCTCACCTACATTCACCAACCTTTAACCCCACTTAAACACACCCTCCCTCTTCCACCTTAATCCTCACCCTCCCTCACCCATGTTCACTCTACCTTACTGGCCTCAACCTTACCTACAAAGCCTCCTATACCCATATTAACCATCCCTCACCCACCTTCAACATCACCTTCCCACACCCTCCTTCACCCAACCTCCCTCACCCACCTTC